>NC_142799.1:48197771-48302771 GCF_049724085.1 Artemia sp. Qi Xiang Cuo | reverse complement strand
GTGTAAGTTTTTGTGTGTCTAGTCTTGTGTGTGTAAGTTTTGACGTGTGTGTGTGAGCTTTCGTGTGTGTGTGTATAAGTCTTTGTGTGCATGTAAGTCTCTCGTGTGCATGTGTAAGTCTTTGTGTGTGTGTGTGTGTGTGTGTGTGTGTGTGCTTTTGTGTGTGTGTACAAGTCTTCGTGTGTGTGTGTAAGTCTCCGTGTGTGTGTGTGTGTTTGTGTGTGTGTGTGTGTGTTTTTGTGCGTGTGTGTAAGTTCTTGTGTGTGTGTGTAAGTTTTTGTGTGCATGTAAGTCTTTGTGTGCATGTAAGCTTTTGCGTGTGGGTGTAAGTTTTTGTGTGTGTGTGTAAGTCTTTGTGTGTCCAAGCTTTGCGTGTGGATATAAGTTTTTTGTGTGTTTGTGTAAGTTTGTGTGTGTGTGTGTGTGTGTCTTTGTGTGTGTAAGTCTTTTGTGTGTGTGTGTGTAAGTTTGTGTGTGTGTGTGTGTGTGTGTGTGTAAGTTTTTGTGTGTGTAAGTTTTGGTGTGTGTGTGTAAGTTCTCGTGTGTGTGTGTGGAAGTCTTGTGTGTGTGTGTTTGTGTGTGTGCGTGTGTGTGTGAGTTTTTTTGTGTTCATGTGTAAGTTTGTGTGTGTGTGTGTGTGTGTGTGTGTGTAAGTTTTGTGTGTGTGTAAGTTTTGGCGTGTGTGTGTGAGTTTTCGTGTGTGTGTGTGTGTGTGTGTTTGTGTGTGTGTGTGTGTAAGTTCTTTGTGTGCATGTAAGTTTTTGTGTGCATGTAAGTTTTCATGTGCATGTGTAAGTTTTTGTGTGTGTGTGTGTGTGTGTGTGTGTGTGTGTGTGTGTGTGTGTGTGTGTGTGTGTTTGTGTGTCTCTGTGTGTGTGTCGTGTGTGTGTGTGTGTAAGTTTTCGTGTGCATGTGTAAGTTTTTGTGTGTGTGTAAGTTTTGGCGTGTGTGTGTAAGTTTTCGTGTGTGTGTGTGTAAGTTTTTTGTATGTGTGTGTGTGTGTTATTTTTTGTGCGTTTGTGTGTGTGAGTTTTTTTGTGTTAATGTGTAAGTTTTTGTGTGTGTGTGTGTGTGTGTGTGTGTGTAAGTTTGTGTGTGTGTGTAAGTTTTTGTGTGTGTGTGTGTGAGTTTTCGTGTGTTTGTGTGTGTAAGTTTTGTGTGTGTGTGTGTGTGTGTGTTTTTGTGTGCATGTAAGTTTTGTGTGCATGTAAGTTTTCGCGTGCATGTGTAAGTTTTTGTGTGTGTGTGTGTGTGTGTGAGTGTAATTTTTTTTGTGTGTAAGTTTTGTCGTGTGTGTGTTAGTTTTCTTGTGTGTGTGTGTGTTTTTGTGTGTGTGTGTGTGTGTGTGTGTGTTTGTTTTTGTGCTTGTGTGTGTGTGTTTTTTTTTTGTGTTAATGTGTTAGTTTTTGTGTGTGTGTGTGTTTGTTTGTTATTTTGTGTTTGTGTGTTTTTTTTTGTGTGTGTGTGTAAGTTTTATTGTTTGTGTGTGTGTGTACGTTTTGTGTGTTTGTGTGTGTGTGTAAGTTTTTGTCTGCATGTAAGTTTTTGTGTTCATGTAAGTTTTCGTGTGCATGTGTAAGTTTGTGTGTGTGTGTGTGTGTGTGTTTGTGTGTGTGTGTGTGTAAGTTTCTGTCGTGTGTGTGTAAGTTTTGTGTGTGTGTGTGTAAGTTTTCATGTGTGTGTGTGTGTAAGTTTGTGTGTGTGTGTGTAAGTTTTTGTGCGTGTCTGTAAGTTTTTGTGTGTGTGTAAGTTTTTGTGTCGTCTAATGTGAATTTCAACCATTCAGGCTGGTGGACTAAGACCCCAATTCTGAGCTAGTGAATTTCCACCATTCGGGCTGGTGGACTAAGACCCTAATTCTGAGCTAGTGAATTTCCACCATTCAGGCTGGTGGACTGAGACCCTAAATTATATGGACTTCCCAAAATTCATAAGCCTAAACTACCGTTACGACCAATTGTGTCAAGAACAAGGTCGCCAACAAGTGTTTTGAGCAAGTGGCTAGTGTCAATCTGTAGACCATTTTTGTCTACACGAATTTTGTACATTAAGAATTCTTCGAATTTGGTTAAAAAAGTGAAAAAAGGAGAAATTTTCTTCAATTTCTTTGCTTTCAAGCTTCGACTTTATATCAATGTACACAAATATTGATGTAGAAGCAGCCGAAACTCTCCTAGAAAAAAAAGCTCTTAAGAAATTTGGATTTGATTAGTGGCAAAACAGATTTGGAAGTTTCTGTAATTATGTATTTAGTAAGGTTGTGCAATAAGTTCTCTTATTTTTTTCAATTCAGAGGGAAGTATTTCGAACAAATAAATGGTTTATCTATGGGAGCCCCTTAATTAGCTAATATGTTTGTGGAGAATTTTGAAACAATTGCGTTGGTTTCTTATTTTTTTATTTTGATTGTTTTTTTTATTTGATTTTTTTATTGTTGGATTAAAATTATTTTTGGAACATCCTAATTGTTTGGGGGAGATTTAAAGTTTACAGTTGAATTAGAAGAGAATGGGAAACTTCCTTTTCTTGATGTTCTTCTTTTGAACAATGAAAATAGTCTGGATTTTAAAATTTACAGAAAACCGACAAATAACAATAAATTTTTGTCTTATAGTTCCGGTCACGCTCGCCAAGTAAAAATTGATTTGATCAATTCTTTAGCTGACCGGATACTTAGTATTTGCTCTCCAAAATGTTTTGAGGAGGAGTTGTCTTTTCTAAGGAAAATACTAATAGGCAACATGTATCCAGAGTGGCTAATTAACCAGACTTTTTCAAAAAGAAGAAAAAGGTTTCTAGAGATTTTTAAGGAAGTCTTGGAGACAACTTGGGAGAAGGATGTTTTTTGTTCCTTACCATATGTACCCGGGCCAAGTGAAAAACTTAAAAGAATTTTACAGAGTAATGGTCTAAGGGTAGCTTTAAAGAATAATGATACTTTGGGTAGTTTTCTAAATTTCTGGGAAGGACCTAACTTCATTGGGGCGTTCTTCTTGAAGGATCTAACTTCACGGGATGTTCTTCTTTTGAAAAATGAAAATAGTCTGGATTTAAAATTACAGAAAACCGACAAATAACAAGAGATTTTTGTTTTATAGTTCCGGTCACGCTTGCCAAGTAAAAATTGATTTGATCATTTCTTTAACTGACCGGATATTTAGTATTGGCTCTCCGAAATTTTTTTAGGAGGAATTGTCTTTTCTAAGGAAAATACTAATAAGCAACATATATCCAGAGTGGCTAATTAACCAGACTTTTTCAAAAAGAAGAAAAAGGTTTCTAGAGTTTTCCAAAGAAGTCTTGGAGACAACTCGAGAGAAGGATGTTTTTTGTTCCTTACCATATGTACCCGGTCTAAGTGAAAAACTTAAAAGAATTTTACAGAGTAATGGTCTAAGGGTAGATTTAAAGAGCAATAATACTTTGGGTAGTTTTCTAAATTCTGGGAAGGATCTAACTTCATTGGGGCAACAAAGTAGGGTTTATCAGATCCCATGTACTTGCGGAAGCTCACATGAGGGACGTACTAACCAGAGTTTGGAAATGATATTATTACAGCATAAAGATGCTTGTGTTTTGGCTTTAATGCAAGATTCATGGTTTGAATAATTTACTTCATCCCTTTTAGTACATATTTTTAATTTTCCATACCATTTTATTTTGTTCGATAATTTCTCTTTGATTTCTAGGGACCGGGGTTAAAAGCTCATTCGATTGGAAATTCAAAGAGCTAGTGCCTTTTTTAATGGTCGAAAGTGATTTGAGGGCAACTAACCCCCCTCTCACGCCCACCTTTTCCCCAAACACATCCAATCAAAATTTTTGGATAGCTATTTTATTTCACGCAGTTTAAAGTTCAGGAAATTATACCTTTGAGCAGGACACTTCCCCCACAGTCTTCAGGGCAAGGGTTATAAGTTATGCCCCGGGGGCATATAAGTTTTTATTGAAATCTTTGTTGTAGAAACTTGAAAAAGAGATCTTTCGATTGGAAATTCACAGGTCTAGTGCCCTTTTTATTAGTCGAAAGGGGTCTAATGGCCACTAACCCCCCTCTCACGCCGATCTTTCCCACAAACACATCCAATTTAAATTTTTAGATAGCCATTTATTCAACATGTTTGAGAGTTTCGAAAATTAGGTCTTTAAGGATAACAAACCCTCCCCCCACAATCCTCAGGGCAAGGGTTGTAAGTTATGCCCTGGAGGCATGTAAGGCTTTTATAGAAAGCGATGTTGCAAAAACATCAAAAAGGGCTCATTCAATTGGAAATTGAAGGGGCTAGGGCCCTTTTAATAGTCGAAAGTGATTGAAGGGCAACTAACCCCCCCCCCCCTCTCATGCCCACCATTTCCCCAAACACATCCAATTAAAATTTTGAGATATCCGTTATCTTCAAGGTAGTCGGAAGTACTGGAAATTAGGTATTTTAGGATGATACACCCCTCAGAACCCTCAGTGCAAAGGTTGTAAGTTATGCCCTGGGGGCATATAAGGTTTATATAGAAAGTTATGTAGAAATGTCAAAAAGGGCTCATTTGTTTGGAAATTGGAATTGCCCTTTTTAATAGTTGAAAGAGGGTGGAGAGTAACTGACCCCCCTCCTACGCCCACCATTTCCCCAAACAAATTCAATCAAAGTTTCAATTGGGAATTGAGAGGGCTAGTGCCCTTTTTAATAGTCGAAAGTGATTGGAGGGTAACTAACCACCCTCTCACGCGCACCATTCCCCTAAACAAATCCAACGAAAATTTTCCGATAGCCCTTATGTTCAACGTAATCGAAAGTTCTGGAAATTAGGTCTTTGAGGATGACAACCCCTCCCCCCCCCCACCCCTCGGGGCAAGGGTTGTAAGTTATGCCCTGGGGGCATATAAGGTTTTTATTGAAAGTGTTGTCGTAGAAACTTCAAAAGGGCTCATTTGATTGGAAATTGAAAGGCCTAGTGCCTTTTTTAATAGTTTAAAGTGTAGGAGAGTGACGACTAACCATTTTCCCAAAGACATCCAATCAAAATTTTGAGATAGCCATTTTGTTTAACGCAGTTGAAAGTTCTGAAAATTATGTCTTGGAGGATGACAGCCACCCTCACAGCCCTTAGGGTAAGGGTTGTAATTTATGCCCTGGGGCATATTAGGTGTTTATAGAAAGCGCTGTCGTAGAAACTCAAAAAAGGCTCATTCGATTGGAAATCGAAAGGCCTAGTGTCTTTTTAATAGTCGAAAGTGAATGGAAGGCTTGTAATTTTTATAGTAAAGATCGATGTGGATATAATGTATGATTTTGTTGTTGTTGTTGTTGTTGTTTACACCAGGGCACTTCGTATCCAAGGAGTTGTCGTAGGAACTTCGAAAAGGGCTCATTTAATTGAAAATAGAAAGGGTTGATGCCCTTTTTAATAGTCGAAAGTGATTGGAGGGCAACTAATCCCCCTCCCACGCCCACCCTCCCCTTTGCATTTATGTTTAAAAACTAAATGTTGCCTTAAGATTAAATCAAAATGCACTTTGTTAATGCTAATTCCCAATAAGGCATCTCAGCAGTAACCCAAGAACGACTGAGGATGTTATGTTCAAATTTTCGGGGCTACTTCTGCTTTTAAAATTTAACCAAGTCAAAATAGCGTAAGTGCATCCAAGCTATCAAAGAATGTAAGCAGATTTTTTTGTGAATGGTATCAAGTTTTTCATTTCAGGTCAACTAGAGGAGGTATTAAACAAAACTAAACACTACTATTTGTGTCCAGATTTTAAAAGGGTGTATGTTGTTAAAAATTGCAAAAAAAATTTCTCCAGCATACAAATAGCAGACCAAACTATAGAGTCTTAAAAAAACAAAAGGATTTAAAGTATTATTTTCTTTTTCCCTGAAAAGACTATGTCAATATAAAACGAAGATAAATTAATAAAAAAAAAAAACAACAAATGAATGTGCATTGTCAGTTTAATATACATATTAAACAAAAAAAACAAATTTTTTCAACTGAAAGTAAGGAACAACGTTAAAACTTAAAACGAACAGAAACTATTCCATATATGAAAGGGGCTGTCCCCTCCTAAACACGTCGCTCTTTACGCTAAAGTGTTTTATTGTTTAGAAAAATAGAGTTTTGAGAAAGTCAAACTTTAGCGTAAAGAGCGAGGCGTTGAGGAGGGGACAGCCCCTTTCATAATAATTATTCTGTTCAGAAATAATTTCTGTTCGTTTTAAGTTTGAACGTCGTTCCTTACTTTCTGTTATAAAAATTGTTTTTTTTTAAATTTAATTTCTTAACGTTTTTGAATTAATGCAGGTTTTGATTTTGACTCACCGTACATGAATAATTCAAACGAAATTTGCATATTAATTTTAATTTTATTTGGTTAAATGGCTTTCTCGAAACTTGTTTAATTTTATTTACGAACGTTTTTATTAGTAATAAATATACGTAACTGACGAATTATTTTACGTAACGAACTCCTATATCCATATATTTTAATACGTATATTAGGGGGTTCACCCCCTATTCAATGCCTCGCTCTTTACGCTAAAGTTCGAATTTTGTTCCAGTTCTTTAAAAATGACTCCTTAATCACAAAGACCGTTAATTAGAATCAATAGCTCTTATGAAAGTACTAAAAAATCTTTGGCTTAAAGCAGTGTGGCCAGATTGGCTTATTTTACGCCAAACTGGCTTATTTTGTTGGCGACTGGCGTGGAAATTTTTGGGACTGGCTTGTGGCTTAAAACTTGGCTATTTTATTTTGAGCTGGCTTATTTCTTGGCGTGATTTACTTTTTCGGGAAGAATTTATATTTTTTGGCAATTCATCCGATTTTCGACGGAACGAATGCTCACGAAAGGTCAAAATCACGTTTTAACTCTATGGTCAAAATACGAATCTAACCGCGGCACTGCAGTGAAGTTTTCAAATCCTAAGAGACACGTGGCTTCGTAACAACAGCATAAAAAGCATTAGCCATTAAGTCATGGGGTTGAACTACAGCTGAAGGTACAGTATTTTAGCTGTTACTTGTTAGTATAGAATAACGCCAGGAATCAAACTCATAACAGGCATGTCTGTAACATCTACAGATCCTGTTTAACTGTTTAGTTCATGTGAGTCGTCATGCTGTCGTCATGTACACTCTAGCTATTTTCTGTGGTTTGTATCTCTGTACAAACAGATTGGGTACACAGCCTAGCCGACTGGGTACACACCCCAATGCATTGGGTACTGCCCACAATATATTGGGTACCCCCATACCCGTTTTCACTTTTTGTCTAGGCATATTCTGAGAAAACACATTTATTTATATTTGAGGTTTTCTTTGCATCACTTCAGTTTAAATATGTTCAAAGGAAGAAGCAAATTGGTCATTGGTTTTCTCAGAATACATGCAAAAGTGAAAATTGTTATGGGGCAGTTGGGGATATTTATTGTTTTATGTACTACCATCAACATAATGAGCTACTTCACCCCTGCAGTAGTACACCACAGGATCTGTACCTATGAATTTAAGTGCTACACCCCACAATCAGTACTACATTAAACCTGGCATAGATCCTACTACGCTATATATGGAGTAGGTCCTGCTATGCTATATATCGAGTAGTACACTTGGTAAGATGTAGGTATCAAATTCTGAGGTACAGATCCTGTGGTATACTGCTACAGTGGTGAAGGAGTACATAATATGTTGATGGTTGTACATAAAACAATTACTCCCTACCTGGTATGGGGGGGGACCCAATGCATTGGCTACCAGCAAATTGGGCACATGCCACAGAAAAATAGATGGTGTACATGACTGGTTTGCACCCCCATTTTTAGCAGTGATGAGCATCAGCTTGTGACATAAGCAAACCTGAAGCAATCAATCTTGTTTCAGAGTCACTTTTATTCATTTTCCCCAATGTGTTAGCCTATAGTTAAATACTAGAGAAATTAGTTATATATAATATAGGCTAATAGCAAATATGTAAATAAAGTACCATATAATGCTAGGCCTAATGAAAATATCAGAAAGAGATATATTCGTACAGGAGCAGGATAAGTAGAAGAGTTACCCTTGCTTTGATGTCTGATTTCTTTGTTACTGTTGCTGTAGCCTAGGCCTATAGGGTAAGACTCCTAGTGATTAGCCAGTGCCTAAACTGAGCTGTATCTCTGATTAGAATGCAGTATGTCCATTACCTGGCAGCTGAGACTTTAATATTGACCACTACTAATTTTCAGAATTATCAATCTTAGCCAATAGTCTACAAATCGTGACCACAACATTTATAATTAAACATGAGACATTACCTCTAACAGACAGCAACAATGGAAGTTATCCTATAGTTTTGTTATTTAGAAAAAAAACTTTCAGGTTTTGAAATAAACAAGGTTCATTGCTATGTTAAATTTAATCAATCAACTGTAGACAATCAATGCAAGTGCCCTGAAAATCAGATCATTGACCCCTCTTCTTTCTGGGCTGGGTTGACAATAGATCCAAATCTTTAATTTGTTCTTCTTTTCTCATGATAAGTTTATACACTTCTTCTTGGGAGAATTCAATTTTTAATGAATGAGATAATCCCTTACTACATAGTTTCTCTTGTTGTAAAATTATGTTACTGTTATAGTAAACTGCCTTGTTGTAAACACTGCTTATTAATATTCAAAATGTAGATGAATATGGAAAGATGTAAATCAGCTATTAGCTAATAATGTGAGGTAACATCATAGTAGGGTTTATCTAATTCAATATAGTCAGCGTATTTTGACCTACTATATAGGGTGTTGTAGATTTAGATCCATTGGCAGTTTTCTTTCCAGTATTTTACAATTCAACAGTATATGCTGTGGGGTTTCTTCTGTGTTTTTACAGTACCTGCAAAATGGGCTATTGGCAACTTCCCCATTTGTCTGCTTTATTTTGTATGAAGGAGAGTGGTGGTTGAAGTTAGCTGTATTTGAACACAGGCAGTTGAACCGGACTGATTGTATGCTGGTTGGAAAGGCGGATAAATTTGGTGGCTTTAATTCAAGCAATGTTTTTAGTCATAATCTAGTTGTATCTCTTATAGTTAGAGATTTCACTGGTTCCATTTGGCTTTTTGCTTCTTGCTTTTCTATCTTGTCTGCTTTTTCATTTCCTTCTTTACATAGATGACTAGGTATATATTGAAATTTAGTAACAAAGCTTAATCTTCCAAGGCTGCTTAGGTTTTCTTTGGTTTGA
Source organism: Artemia sp. Qi Xiang Cuo (assembly GCF_049724085.1). Lineage (NCBI taxonomy): Eukaryota > Metazoa > Arthropoda > Branchiopoda > Anostraca > Artemiidae > Artemia > Artemia sp. Qi Xiang Cuo. The sequence continues at coordinate 48,293,560 of NC_142799.1, read as the reverse complement.
TGTAGGCCTATGCCCAGTGTTTCAAAGTTAGTGTTTCATAGAATATAGAGAGCAGATTTAGAGTCAGAGAATATTACTATATGTTAATTGCTCTGTTTCACTTTAATTAGGGTCTCTAAGCACAAATTGATTGCAGCTACTTCAGCTGTTAGTTTGCTGGTCCCCGCTTTGTGTTTTTTCACAATGCATAGACTGAGCTCTTTTAAAAAGCATCCACTTCCACATCCCTCTTCACTTAAAGATCGATCAACATATACTTAGGCATATCCATTAAATTCCCTTTTTAAGAGCTGTTTGAAATCATGGATTGCAGTTTGGGATTCAATTTGTTGTCTATTTTGAGGGGAGGAATTCTAGTTTAACCCTGGGGTGATTGATCCCCAATTAAATTCGAATTCAACTCCTCCATACTCTGCTCCAGACTGCTCATGCTGGGTGGGCTTATAATAAAAATTAACCAGGAAAATATTGATTTTTAAAAGATATAATCAGTCGGAATAAAATAACTACAAGTGTAACTTGACCCCACAAAACCCCTGGAGAAAGTTTTTTAAGTTATGACATTTGTCCATTTTTTATATACAGTATTTGCTATTGAGAAAGATGTATGAATTTTTGCCATGGGGGGGGGGAGGTTTTGGGCACTAGGCCTAATGGAAGGAAGACTCATATAAACTTCAGAGAGGGCTCATTTGATTGGAAATTGAAAGTTCTAGTTCACTTTTTAAGCATCACAAGATATTGGAGGGTAGCCAACTCCCCCCCCCAAACCTCTTTTTTTCCTGGTGCATCCAATAAAAATTTCAAATGTATCCAACAAAAATGTTAATAGATCATATAAAAAAAGTTCTGGCGCCAATACAACCCCCCCAGGGACCAGGGCAGGCATTGTAAGTTGTGCCCTGGGGGCATATATAAGTCTTATGGAAGGGATGCTCATATTCAATTCAAAGAGGGCTCATTTGATTGGACATTGAAAGTTCTAGTTCAGTTTTAAGAGTCAAAAGGAATTGGAGGACACCTAGCCCCCCCTCCCCTCCATTCCCTTTTTTCCTCAAACCCATCCGATAAGAACTTTGAGATAGCTTTTTTTAAATAGTTCAAATATCATATAACAAAAATTCCAGGGTCAACACAGCCCCCCAGGGCCCAGGGGCAGGAGATGTACGTTACGCCCTGGGGAATATATGGCTCTTATTGAAGGGATGCTTGTAAAAACTTCAGATATGGCTCATTTGATTGGAAGTTTACAGTTCTTGTTCAGTTTTTAAGAGTAAAAAGAGATTGGAGGGCACCTAGCCCCCCCCATGCTCCTTTTCCCCAAAGACATCCCATAAATATTTTGAGATAGCCATTAAGTTAAAAATTGCTCAAAAGTCAGATAACCAAAATTCAGGTGTCCTCACTACCCCTTTGGGCCTGGGGCAGGCATTGTAAGTTGTGCTGCATTGGGTCACAGAGTATCATTATAGTAATTGGAGGTCCAACTCAGTGAAATTATGGGATACAGAAATCGCGGCGCACACACGGACAGTGCTCGAACTAACACAGGAGAAATCGAGCCGGTGGGCGTCCTCGTCAATAATTTTCCCCAAACTGTTGGACAGGAAAGTAAGCATGGTCCTGCATTTTCTGAACATAGCGCGCGGGAATTTCTGTAAAGTCTCTAGAGTTCCACATGGGGTAGCGGTTTATTGCAATTCTACTAAATGCAGCCTCAAAATAATCTCTACACTGGAACTGAACTTCCGCAAACCAGGGAACGAATTGAAAGGTGGATAATGTCAGTCGGATCAAAGGGCCTGAATAGTGGTGACTGTTTCTATAAAATGACCATCAAAACTTGGACACCATTAAAAGTAAAGTTAGATTTTGGGCAAAAAATTGTCTGGCTTATTTTTGGCTTGTTTTTCAAAGACTGCGGCTTACTTTTTTGTTCACGATCTGGCCACACTGGCTTAAAGAGCGAGGTATTGACTAGGCGGTGAATCCAATCATATGTGTAATATTTTCTGTTCGTTTTACGTTTTGATGTTGCTCCTTACTTTCAGTTGAAAAACTTGTTTTTTTTTGTTATTTAATTTAATTTTTTTTTTTTAAATAGTGCTGGGAAATCCGGCACCCCCTTCATAGCAATATCCCTTCCCCCATGAAAAACTTACTTCGTGGAAAGATCCTCCCACATAACCCCCGACCCACACCCCCTACCAGAAAAATTCCCCTGAAAACGTCTGTATACTTCCCAACAACCAATGCTATATGTTAACATTGGCTAAAGTTCATAGCTTTCAGCCTCCCTCCGGGGACTTCGGGGGATTAAGTCATCCTAAAAGACATAGTTATCATATTTTCGAATGGCTATCTCAGAATTTTGATCAGGTAACTTTGGGAAAAAATGAGCGTGGGAGGGGGCCTAGTTGCCCTCCATTTTTTGGTCACTTAAAAAGGGAACTAGAACTTTTGATTTCCGTTCCAATGAGCCCTCCCATGATAGTCTAGGACCACTGATTCGATGCGATCACCCCTGTGAAAAAAACAACAACAAATAAACTCGCATCCGTGATCTTTCTTCTGGCAAAAAATGCAAAATTCCACATTTTTTTAGATAGGAGCTTGAAACCTCTACAGCAGGTTTCTCTGATACGCTGAATATGATGGTGTGATTTTCATTAAGGTTCTATAACTTTTAGGGGGTCTTTCCCCCTTTTTTTCGAAAATCAGCCACATTTTCTCAGGCACGTAACTTTTGATGGGTTGAACTAAACTTGATGAAACTTATATATTTGAAATCAGAATTAAAATTTGATTCTTTTGATGTATCTATTGGTATCAAAATCCCATTTTCTAGAGTTTCGGTTACCATTGAGCCGGGTCGCTCCTTACTTACAGTTCGTTACCACGAACTGTTTGATACTGATATTTAGTAATGAAAATGTTGATATTATTTGATTTATTAAAGTTATAAAAGTCAGAATATTTATATTTTTTTCAGTAAAGTGCAAATATGTTCTGGCCTTGGGAAGGCATAGGGGTTTAGAGCCCAACTTATATCAATTTCTGCTCGTTTTGAGTTTGACTCGGTTATTTATTGTAATTTTTGTTCGTTTTGGGTTTCATTTATTTATCATTGCTGATTTACGGTAGTTTCACGCTTCGTAGATTATTTGATTTTATTTTTGCTCATTTTTTGTTTAATGGAGTTCTTTACTTTTCTTTGAAAAACTTATTTTGTGGAAAAAGTTTTTTTTAATTAATTGTATTTAAAACAACAGGAAGCTTGCTCAAGATCATACTAGCCAATTGTGTTATAATACTTACCTTTCTTCTTTAATGCGCAGAGAGATCTTAATACTTCCATCATAGTTGCTTGTACTGATGATGGGTCAGTAGAGCCGTACACCCATGCATCCCTATGATTTCCTGAAAAAATATAAATGGCACAGGAAAACAAACTGAATTCTGACATTTCGTGACTATGTTTATTTTGATCATTTAATTTAATTTACGTTTAATGTACGTTAGGTCGAAATCCTTATCGGGCATAGGTATTCAAAAACTATCCAAAAGACAAAAATAATCAAATAAAAAAATATTTTTAGCATGTTGTGTAAGTAATCACCACAACTATACAAATCTGTCTACTACTCTGGCTAAATTTTTTACCCGTTTTTAGTGAAAGTCTTTCAAAGAATAAACACTAAATAGAGAAAAAAATGCAATCCGATCCTGCACAACATACGGCTACACAACATGGTTTTCCATGGGTTCTAGGCATTTACCCCCTCCCCCCCCGGTGATTAACCCCTGGAAAATAGCCCCCGTGGAAAATCCCCCCCGGAAAATCTCCCACCGCGGAAAATCCCCCCATGGAAAATACTCCTCGGTAAATATCCTCACCCCTTAAAATACCCCCCCCCCCTCCGTGGAAAATAAGGCTCCCCAAATTTGAGAATTTTGTTTGAGTTTTAATTTTTTGATTTCCGTAGGGGAGGAAAATTTTGGTACTTGTGTGTTCTGCGCCACTCACTCAAGTCTACGTTGTGTAAAATTCGGGAACACAACGGTTTTTCCTAGTTTCTTCGTTACTTTAGAAAAAAATTGGGCTATAGATTTGCACATTAAGGGGGGGGGGGGTGGTAAATCTTGGGCTGCTGATTTATAAGACATTAGTAAGAACCCCATTATCCAATCGTGACGGGAGTTTGCAACATTGCCAGATAAGAGCGAGTATACCCATTATTGACGAATGAAAGATAATTTACATTTTAAATAGTAAATTAGAAAAAAAGTAAATTAGAAAAACACTTTGATTTAATACAAGATGTGACTTTAGCCAGTTTGGATATTGAAGTCATTATGAGACTAATTATTGTAGTAAATGAATTTTCTTTTTATTTTAGTTTTAGAGGGGTGTTTTATAGACAAATTTTTGGATTACCTATGGGGGCTTCTCATTCTCCTTTATTGGCAAATCTTTTCATAGATGCCATTGAAACCTCCGCTATACACAGTTTTAGAATCTCCCCTTGCTTCTGGGGTAAGTTCATGGATGATGTGGTGTGCGTTTGGAAACATGGATTGGACTCCTTAGATCTATTGTGTAATCATTTAAATAGTTTTGATAATAATATTAAATTTACAGTTGAGTTTGAGGATAATAATAAATTATCTTTTCTGGATATTTTATTAATTAAAAGGGATCTCCATTTACTTTTCTCAATTTACAGAAAACCAACGCACAATGATAGGTATTTAAATTTTCATTCTTGCCACCCTATGTCGGTGAAACGGGGGGTTGTAATTTCACTAGTGGATAGAGCCTTTAGAATTTGTTCCCAGGAATTTCTGGATTCGGAATTATTATACTTGAGGGATATTTTGTTTTGTAATAGTTACACAATTAAGTTCATTGACAAAATAATTGAAAATAGACGGGTTAAACATGATAGTAGGGTTATTGGGGTTTTTCAGTCTTTAGATTTAGTTGTATCAAAAAGTTTCATTTCATTACCATATGTACCTGGTTTGGGTGAGAAACTTTCACGGGTTTTACGTAAATTTGGTATTGATACATGTTTCAAATCGCTGAGGCCAATGGGTAGTTTCCTTAGTTCTGGTAAGGATTTAACCCGGGGAAATTTAGTAAGTGGGGCATATAAAATTCCGTGTTCTTGTTGGGAGTTCTATATTGGTAGGACTCACCAACAATTTGTCGAAAGGTTTATTGAACACGGAAATTCAATAGAAAAAACCCTACAATTAAGCAAACCTCCAGAAACTTTTGTTTCAGAATTAGCAGAACATATTTGGTTTCAATCAGATCACTTTGTAAAATTTGATGAAGCCTTAGCTATTTCAAATGATAAGGGTTACACTCAATGGGCGAGGGAAGCCATAGAAATTAAAAAACATATGTTTGTTAACCTTTCGATAAATATGGACACAGGTAATTTAAATACTGACCCAATTTATGATAACCTTCTAAAGAGCGAATCGACAGTCAATAAGGGAGTTAAGATTTTAAATAATCACCAGGGGACTATTTTAAGTGCTAGAACAAAACGATTTGCTTCAGTAATAGCTAACAAAAGGATTATTTCGCAACAGAATAATTAAAGTAATTTACAGCTTTTTTATTTTTCCTCAGTTACTCTGGTGTCCTCACTCAAGTAACTCTATAATAGCATCTTTTCCCTACGTGGATCAGTTTGCGCCAATTGTACATTTTATTTTTGGTGGTGGTTTTATTGGTTTTTAGTTTTATATTGGTTTTTTTTTTATCCTGTTCTTCTTGTGTTTCTTTCGTGCTGAAGGCGCCTTTTTTGGATACAAGCGAAATATTCACATTGTTTTACACTTTTGTTTTCTTTTCTTTCCACTGGTCATAGTCGTTTGTTTTTTGTTTGAGATTTTTCTCTTTGTTGGTTTTTCCCATTATTGAATACTGTACGAACAAGATTACAGCCAATCAGAGACCTACAATCCCTGTACGAACAAAACCACGCCTTTTTCTAGACCAATCAGAGATGTTTCTAAGCCTATTGAATACAGACGAGAGTGACGCAATATGTTCACTGAATATGAGCATGACAATGTTATTGATCCAATAACGGGACAAGATCGCAGTGAATATAAGGAAAGATTTTTGCTAAAGTTGTTATTAGTGTGAGAATAAAATTCAAGGAGTGAGAACAGTTTGACTATATTTATTCATTGAGATATATTTGCAATAGTGAGTGGAAGGTTTAAACTATTAGAAGTTGATAGTGGAGTTGGTAGCAGCAGCAGCAATGATACAAGAGCACCAAACGTTGGGGTAGGAATCACGAGAGGATCACGGCTTTGTCTTGAATGGGATGAAGTATATGTAAGATATGTATTATCCTTGAGTTAATTTAAATTGGAGGATCAATTATGCTTCGTAGAAAAAGTTGATATATCACATGTGAATATACTTCAAAGTGCTTTAAATGCAATAATGAAGCATATTGAGGACAATAAGTTATATCGATAATTTTCTATGTGTAATATATTATTATTGTGGTATGATCACGCACAATAAAATTGTTTCGAAATCGAAAATGTCCCCTTTCTTTTTGTTAGAATTTTTTGGGGGTTATCGAATATTCTTGAAGTAGAACGAATAATGGTTAGTCTAACGTCGGTATTGAGAGTGTTAGGATTAAAAAAATGAATAAATTTGAGAAAGAGAGAATAAGGTTGAATCTCGTGATTATGGAAAAACATTTGATTTTGGATGACGATTTTCTCGAGTTATCCCTTGAACGGAAAATATTCTCACAGAGAACACTTGACAATATAATGGAAACTGACTCTCCCCCATTGGACTATTGTCTGAAGCTTTTACGATGTGACTCAAATACTTTTACTCAATTTATTGATATATTAATTGAAACAAAGCAGAATAATATCGTGGATATACTTTTGAAAACATCGCCATAGATTCTATGTAGATGGCTCCCCCTTCGAAAGAGGTTATTTAACGTCAAAGAGTTACTCCTTTCCCATCCCCCTCTGAATTTATCGAACTCGGATCAGTTTCTTTTTAGCTGCGAGAGAGCCAACATCGGAAGCCAAAAAAAAATGGTCTATAGCCTACATGTCCACTATGTGTGTACAGTCTTGGCAGTTGGTCATCATGTGAGAATTGTACAATTATAGATGACTAGAATGAAAAGTGCAAATTATGCAATCCGTCTAAAATAAATAGAGCATATGCAGTACAAATTAAAGGCTGTAATTCATGTCTTGAAGAGATTTCTGACTCTCGCCCTAGAGGGCAACTATGCTCCAATTGCCACTATGACAAATGTGATCAGTGGGAGAATACTTACCCTGACATGATTAGAAAGAACCCTAAACGTGAATTTAGTTTTTTCTACGAGATTGGTATCGTCGTGGTTTAAAATTTTCTTTTGGAGGAAGAATCTGGTCTACAATTCAAATGTTGTGGTAACAAGACAATTTGGTTTCTACGAAATCGTTGTGACAACACTGCCTATTAAGATTATAAACCTAGTGATTTTTATTTGGCAGATACCGAATGTGTTTCATCATTTGAAAACACTGTATGTGATATTGCCTCAAATAGACAAGTTGAAACACGTGAATTACATTATAGTGTTGAAAATGTGATCCTAACTTTGCAGCCAATCAAGATCAATATACAGTGAATTCAAATGATCTACCAGCATTAGTGATTCACGACAGTTACCTATATACCGAAGAAGAAATCTATAGGGAAGAATAAAAACATTGTTGTGTATATAAATTTTTTCTTTATTAATAAGCAAATTCACGTACATTTTTTAAGCACTTTACTCGTAGGGCACTAAAATCAATACTATACAGGTCTGAGAGGATATTTTCCACCATAAAGTCGTTCAGACGCGGACTGCCTACATAAATGTTGAGAAACTGCTTTTAAGTGTATTTGTGACATCTGAATACGAAATATAGTAGCGCATGGAAACCACAGCTTTTAGTCGTCAGATCCTGTACTCTCTTTCGATTTTCAATAATAGTTCGATTTTCACTGCTCACAATATAGTTGCTGATGTGTGGAGTGTAGAATGTATAGGGTAGGCCGAGAGGATCAACAAATTCAATCGTCTTCATTGTTTGAAAGATACACAACCAATGGCTGGTATTCACAGTCGACAGACTGCTATTAACAATGATTAACAATGTTTGCACTTTGAATTTTTCCAAGGAAGTCCGAGGGTAGAAAATAAAAACTGTATTTGGACATGTAGGGGTCCATATTAAATACATTGATTATTTGACTGATGTTCATGGTGCAAGGTCTAGTAAAACACTGCCTTCGGGAGTGATTTCCTAATAGGTTTCAAATTGATTTAGCGAGATTAGTGCAATACTGTCAGCTAATGGGTCGGAAAATGGACACTCTAAATGCACACTCCCCGTTCGTACTATACTCATATCCTGGGTGCCAGACAGGTCTATTACAATGATGCCATGTGTTTTAGCGAACATTTCTTCGGTTATACCATTTTCAAATAGTTGTGAATCATGATCTAGGGTTTGCATTGTCAACTCATACAATGTCCTATAGGATTTATCAAAAGATAGATTGTAGAGTGGGATTCCATTTACTTTGCAGACAAAAGATGAAAGCCCAAACAGTTCAAATTTATGTGAACAGCCAGTCCACGATCTTATTGCACTAACGCTTTTTACAAATGCCAATGCTAATTTTGACGGAATTTCGCCATTGGTAAAGCATGAGTCAGTGAAGGTACGTCAGCCTGTGGCAATATGACGTTGATTGGTGATTGTATGATGAACAAGTAGTTTATTATTATCTCCACTGGCTCTTAGTTTTTCCACTGCCAAAGCAACAGAACTCATAACTTGTTGTTTTCGTACATGTAGTACGAGGGAGGAGAGTAGGAGAGGGAGATAGTTACATCTGGCCATTATGTAATATACCATTTTCATAGGATATTCCATCAGCACGAACTGGCAATGTATTGTCGGATTTCCGGACTTTCATTTGTAAATCTATAAATGTCGAAGACATGTCCATAAAGTAGTCTTCATTGGACAAAATTTGAAAGTGGATATTATCAGAGAGAGATTATTGTGGATAAAATTCTTCATAGTATCCATGTTTTACACTCACATAGACATTTTCTGCATTGAATAGATTTAAAGATGAAGTGATTGAAGGTTGGGAATCCTTATGTGGTAGATATGCCATTGTTCAGTCTATGAAAAAAAATCCAGTTTCGATCTAACAATTCTCTTCCTTGGACCTTCTTCTACTGTTTATTGTGCGTGTTGTATTTTTCTTTCTTTTTGACAGGAGTAATGTTATTCGTTCCCCAATTTAGTAGAGACTGATGAGTGGTACAATGGTTCCTGCCTAGTTTAGACTTTTCTAAGTCTGTCGAGATTTCAGTTGTTTGCCAAGGGTTCGCATATTGGACCATAGATTGTCTAAAACACTTTTTTAAAAGTCCTTGCCAAAGCTTTATTTTCTAGCCAGAGGTAGTGCAAAGCGAAAGAGCTTAGCAAACCAACTGCCAAGACCATAGCCAAACATTGATGAGCGACCTAGAAGTCAATATCAGGACAAATCAATACCACTTTACTATTGAAAATCTTGTTTTTGAACACTAGCAATGACGTGTCGATAATGACAGGTAACTACAGGCAAACCTTTAAAAATCGTGAGAATGTTACCTAATTTTGTTGTTACGGTTAACGGGCAGGGTTCAGAACTAAGAGCGATTACGGGGTTGTGCTGAAAATGTCTTATATTGTAGTGATGAATATGATCTTGATTGGTTTTTCGTTCAAGAACTCATAGGAGGGGGACATTGCTATTGCAAACTCTGGATTTAAAAAAAAATGAAGCGTAGAGAAATATACAAGTGTCCGTGGAGAAGGCAGGCGGGTAGTCAGCAAAAATAAAATTAGTGTTTCCAGCACTTTTACTATTGATTATATTGAGCTTAAAGCCAAGAAAATCTTTTAAATTATCATTGAGAATAACCTTTTCATCGGCAATGGGTGAACTAATGTAGATTTTGCCCTCCTCCTTTGATTAGTTGAAATGAAAGGCTCCTTTTTTACGAGCGGAAATTCTTTTATTGATAGAACGACATAAATCGTTCATACAGGTGAGTTGTTCGTAAGGCAATTCAACATATGGATAATCCATCCAATTGATCTTTTGAATTTTATGCTGTTTGCTAGTGGGTGGTGGCTGCCAATCATAGGATCTAACTTTTATCTCATATTTACGATCTTTTCTCAGGATATCATATGTATTTTTGAGAATACAATCGACAAGAGCCACTTCATACGCGCCGTCAAATTTGATACTGGGGGAGAGTTTCGTCCAAAAATAACTTTTTTTATTCAAATCATTATAGAGAGGGTCGGAGACATCGGACATAAATGTCACATGGAAATCATTGGGTATTGTTAATGTCTTCAACTACTACCCCGGAATCAAAATCAGAGTTGTATCCTAGCCAACGAACAAGCAACTGTCTCTTGCCCCTGCGAGTACGGCTCTTTAATATCTTTTCAATTTGATAAAATTCACTACTGTTTCTAACTTTTTGTAGTTCATAATCATAAAAACCACCTAGAATCTCATCATCTTTGGTGTCTCGCAGCCGATATGTCGTGGGTGTACTGTCTAGGATTTTGGGCATTTTAAAAAGTTCAGTGCTCCATAAATGATTCCCCTTTTCAAAAATATTGATGGTCCGATTAATACGAATAATATCGTCAATATTGAATTTCTTCTTCAGATTTTTAGTTGTTGTCGTTTTTTTACTGGGATATGGATTAAAAAGGCGTCCAATCTATTTTCACTGCAATGAACTTCCTGAGGGCTACCATTAGACAAAGATCGATGGGGTCGTTGGTTATATAATTGTAAGATTTTATCTAAATCATGAATAAAAGCAGCAGTATTTTTCAGCTTGCAATATCTTGAAATTAATAGACGAATCGTTCTTATCAATCGTTCAGCCAATGCAGTCTTTATCGGACTGTGACCATGATAGAGCTTTGTATTATATTTCAATAGAACCTTTAACACATGAGGATTAACAAAATTCGCTACCGCGATCCGATTGAATTTTTCTATAGCAATATTGTTCAAGAATACTTTCTAAAGCCTGAGAAACTTCAACACCTCTCTTTGATCGCAATGGAATGCCATATGAATAGCGACTAAAGACACTTATTGCCACTAGGATATATTTGTAGGGTGTATTGTGACGCCGTTGATTCTCATCTAGGGTTAAAAGATCAGTTTGCATTATATGCAGAGGGAAAAAGGCTTTAGTTTTTCAATATTGTTTGCCACAAACCCTACGATTCCGATACAGAGTGTAACTCGGTTCATTTTCTAGATGCTCTTTTGCATTTTTTAATGTGCTGCTACCTATGTCAGAGACAACTTTAGAAAGCGTTGTGGCGGAACTTAGACTCCCCGTTTCACCAATATTTTCATACACATGTTTCAAAACTTCATCCATTTTGAACGCAAACACTTAGTGTAATGTCCACTCTCCTTTTGCACACTGGAGGGTGGTGCTCGTGACGATGAGTTGATATAAATACCTCTTCGATTTTGTCTAGCCATCATCGTCGTTGGCGTTATCAAATCATTGCTGCTTCTGCTGCTTCTAGGAGCGTTAGTATTTTCCAAGATTGATTTAAAATCTCCTTCTTCGTCTTCTTTTTTAAATGTTGGTGTTGTTAGAGGACTAACAGCTCTACTATATTCTTTAAATTTCTTTAGAATTTGCTTATTGTCAATAAGACTTTTAAGGAAGTTTGATGCATTTAGAAAGGTGTATAGATTATTGTCAATTGATAAAAGTCCTTTACGATATATAACCATATCACAAATTAAATCAAGTAGATTATAACTTTTACCCTGAATTATAATTTGTTTCCCAGTGCCATCGACTTGAACTTGATAATCATCACGTTCCAACATGAGATATGTTAATACTCTTTTACTCTGTTCTCAATAGGTCACTGAAAATAGGTTTCCAATTGATGTCACTATGGTATTCAATTCCTTCTCCTTTGATTGTGCTGCTACTGCAGAATCTTGAGGAGATGTTTCATGTTTGGGGGGATCTGTGATCGTGGTGGATCTCTCACAATAAGGTCTATCTTTGTCCACGTGACGCAATGCATCTTGAAGTAAAACTAGTTTTTTATCATCGGCAATATTTTCATCATGATTGAATATGCTTAGATTGCGTTCAAAATGCTCCACGGGTTAAGGAACCTGTTTAATTCGGATTGTTTTATAGTATTAAGCTATTTCGAGAAAACTGATTACACATCCTGCGATTATTTGCAGTAAAATTGTAAAAAAGCTACCGCCCGCTTGAAGGAGACGTTTTCTTTTAAAGTGTTTTCCTTTGTTTTTACAATCCAAGGCACGTACAGTGGAACGATGTTGCTTTGTCTGTTGTCTAACACCTTCTGGCAAGTGTACATTGCCTTCAGTTAAATTTAAACAAAGTTCAGATATTAGATTGATAAATCCTTTGTCAGCACCATGTTTGAGTTTGGCCTTCCTGAGTGGGGATTTTGAAGTGCCTAGAACGGAAAATAAGTGTCTATTTTCTTTTAGTTTCTTCAATGTCATGATGGCAACTAATAGCCTTTTCTACTTTTCACCGGAAGACATACAGTCATTTCTTTGTCGAAAATATCTGTGACTACACGCAGATCCTCGGGTGTATTCTGATTAAGATCAAGCAAAATGTACCCTTAGGGCTTATTTGTCGCCTGGTTGTACGCTGACAGTAGAAATTTGGGGGCACCGGGATATATTTGCTTGTTGGGAGATATTAGAGAACGTAAATCACGAACAACTCGGTAGATAATAGATGGTGCAATTCAAAGCAAGGGTTCTCATACACTTGCTCTGACGAAACAGATTGCATAGAACTAGCGTTATGGAAATGTGTTCATGATGAGACCGAACGGTAAACAGTTGTAGCATTTCCTGTAAGAACTGTTCAATTGATTCAGCTAAATCATCAATAATCAGCCATGAGTTTGGTTCAATACTTGGCATGGATGTGGCAGTGGCAATAGCGTTTATTTGGTCATAGGACTCTTGCCAAATACTACAGCAATAGTTAATTTTCTTTGGTTTTTCCAAAAACATTTTATTCCAATTATAATTATTTTAGCTAAAAGTGTCGTTTTCCCCAACATTAGCGGGCCACACAGAAACGACCTGAATGGTGTTTTAAATTGATACATACTGCTGCTATTGACAACAGTCGAACTACAACTAACTGTAAACCATACTTGTCTAATGAATAAATAATAATTTTCCCTTAGATCTACCTAGTACTTTATTCAATAACAAGAACAAGAAAAACATATTTTTTTCATTTATTGACAAAAACAACTTAAAATACAGCCAGAATAGCAAGAACAACATTTTTCATTTATTAAAAACACTTTTTGTACAACTTAAAATACAGCACGAATAGCAATAGCAGCATATTTTTCGTTTATTAAAAACACTTTTTGTACAACAATAACAATAGTAACAACAAGAACAATATTTTTCATTTATTGACAAAAACAACTTAAAATATAGCAAGAACAATAGGAATAGCAGCACAATTGAACAAATTTCTAGACTAAGAAGGGAAAATGTGAATCTCCCCCAAGGCGCCCCCCCCCTCTCAGGGCCGAAGGCCGACCGTGGGCCGAGGTCTGGCTGCGGGCGGGATCCCCCACCACCCGGGGCCGTGCGGAAAGTGGAAAAACAAACTCTGTATACAATAGCTATTGCTGCTGCAGTAAAATGATGATGGAAAGAAGAAAAAGTTGTTGCCCCACCAACCAAGTACTTTTTATTGAATTTACGTTAACTTATCCAGACCAGGTTGGTTTCTGTAGTCCACACATTCAACTCGATCTGAAATTCGATAGTGACCGGCAGGGAATACTTTTACACCATTCTCGAGCACATAGACCTTGTCGGATATGCATGACATGGGATTTTTTTTTCCAGTTTAACAGTATAGTTTGTATATTGTAGAGAGAAAATTTCCAGTACTTTTGCTCATAGCAGTAGAAAGGTATCTTGACAGATTACGTTAACAATCGGGTCAAAATGATTTTCTACAAAGTTTTCAGGCTCGCTATCGAATCCCTTCTGTACAACTTTTTAATGTTTTTCCATACAGTTAACTATAGGACCGGGGAACAAGCCCATTGGATATTAAATCACTCCCCATCTCTGACTTTAACATTAATAGTTGATTGGGGGCCAGGCGTTTCACCAATTCGTGGTAGATGCTCTCATTCCAATTAGTGAAATCCACCCGCGGGTCAATGTGCACCCCATTTTCCAAATCATTTAATAAATCCCCGGTTTTAACTTACAACAGAGAATATCTGTCCCCATAGTAAACTTGAACCTCCCCCTCCCTTTGCCATTGTACCTTGCAAACATTGTAAAAGAACGACAGCTTCATTTTTTTGTAAATTCCAAGCTCTAAACTATCCCCCGCTATAGTCTTGTTCAGTATAGCATATCCGTTTTTTAAATAGCAGAACAATATTCGGGTCTGTGTTCTTGAATTTGTTAAAGTTGGGGTTGGCAAGAATTCGTGCACATTCTTTGGGGCATGTTACAAAGTCACAACGATATCCGTTTCGTATGCTTTTACACATTTTTCGGAAAGCTGAATTGAAAATAAGTTTTTACACATTTTTTTCGACTTTACTTCTAGCCTGTGAGCGTTTACTGACAAAGGTGTCAATAAACGTCTTCAAGTAGGGTTTTTGATCAAACTGCAGGGCCGTGTGTATTTTTGTCATCCTGAAACTATTGCTCACCATCCACCGCAATAGTCCGTGGTGAACAACAAAATTCTGATTCGGGTCCAGATCTACAATTAGTTTCTGCTTGTAGGGGGTCCAATGCATGCCCATAGCCTCGACCAAAGACCGATTGTATGGGCTCAAAGACTCCTTGGTCACAGGTCTATTCACGCAGGGAAAAAAAAAATCTTTTACTGTGTCGTGAATTTCCAATGGTATGTGTCTGTCAATTTCAAAGAACCATCCTTGTGGACCATTTCCCTCGACAGTGTGAATGTCGGGGATGTCACAATGATTTTCAAACCATTTGTAATTGCCACATTGTAAACAGTAGTGAGAAATTGCCGAAGGGTACAATGAGTTCAAGTCAAGAAAAACACCCTTGGACTTTACAACATCAGAAGATTTCTGCCCAGTTGGATCCGTTTTTAGAACGCAATCCACATGAAAAACATATCCCCCCTCCTTATAGATCTTTCTACAAATAGGTGTTGATCCACATCGGTGATCAACCCTATTTCCTCCCTACTAATTTTTAGAATTAAGCCCATGATGAAGTGCGGTTTTGAAAAATAACAGCATATTTCTAGCCCAAACTCTGAATAAATTTGATCTGTGTTTTTGCAGACAATGTCCAAAAGAGTTAACACATCACTTGCTAAGTACATTCTACAATAATCCCAGCCATTTTTACAATAATCCTTAGCCAATACCGTCTTTGAAAATTCACAGTTCTCCTCAGTGCATTCACTATCGGTAAGTGAATTATAGAATGCTTCAATGGGAGGGAGTTTCTCTTCACTTAACCGCGCACCAGAGCAGTAATAGTCATATGCATAAATGCCTTTACAGGTCAGTAAGCCATATATTTCACTGTCTGGAAAGCGCTGTTTAAGCAGAGGGAAACTATCAAAATTGTCACTCTACTGCACCTGAATGAGTTGATTGAGAGCCTTGGGAAAAAAAAATAAGAATATAAAAAACGGATTTTATTCCAGCACGTATGTCAATTACCGACTGCCTGCCATTTCAACTCTTAGAGAACCAAAGTCTTAGCAGCTTCGAGAACAATATTGTATGCATAAGCGCTGTTTACTCACGGGCTACATACCCCCCTCC
Source organism: Artemia sp. Qi Xiang Cuo (assembly GCF_049724085.1). Lineage (NCBI taxonomy): Eukaryota > Metazoa > Arthropoda > Branchiopoda > Anostraca > Artemiidae > Artemia > Artemia sp. Qi Xiang Cuo. The sequence goes on along the minus strand of NC_142799.1, from coordinate 48,277,555 downwards.
CTCTCTGTGCAGGCCAGCCAAAGACGTTAAAACATACTTTGAATCGTCATTATAATTGTAAATGAAAACCGGTAAAAAAAACTGCTGGCTTACATTCAAATTGCACGATTGGTGTGCCACACCACGAAAATTACTAGCACCTAAGGATATTTCCTGCCACAAGTGATCATGATCTTTGACTTTCCCCTTCCCCCTCCTAGAATTTTTCTCCCTAATGCCTTTCCCCTTAGCCCCCTCTTCAAATTTTTCCTTACATACCTAACATATTTTCTTATTTTTAATTACCAGGCGATTCTCTGCTGACAGTATCAACGGGTATTCGGTATTTCTCAATCGGGAAATAGCTCCATTTACAGTGACAATTTATTTAGTTAATGCTTTGATCATGCAATCATTTTCATCCAATGTCTTGACTATTTCTAACAATCGCATAGTGTTAGAACTGTCTCTTTGTTCGTGGGCATAGGCAACTGTGATGGCTTGATGTTCTTTGATACGATTTGGAAATTGTGGGTCATTCACATCCACAAGCTTGGCCTCAAAGTCCAAACTTATTTTATCGCTTTGCATTAGCGTATTTTGAAAATTTTTAAAGCGTAAACTTGCACGATCACCCGAAACTGTTTCCACCGATTGATAGCCATGTCTTTTACAGTGTAACATGTGATTATGTAGCTTTAAATCACTACGAGATCTAGATAAACACATTGGATAGTAATAACATACCCCAAATTCCTTAACCCCCCCCAGAACTCTACTAATATCCGTAATAGGATTGAAATGGAAAATTGAATTGGGTTCACTAGGTGGTGTGTACATCAACCAAACCCAGTGTTTCACCGATTCAATCGACGGGCCCCTTACTGGGAATATTACACCCTTTTATGAGAACGCAAAACCTCTTGAAATTCCGTTTCGTACTGTAGCACTGTAAATAAATATAGGTACTGTATCGGCCGGATAGGTACTGTATCACTGTATATTTAAATGGGCGTTGGCTCGTTCAAAAATATCTATTGCCCTGAGTGTTACAGGAAATTTTTCCGCTAAGGAAGAGAAATCTACTGGGGAAAAATCAGACCCCTCTTTCCCATGCATGACCCAGTAGTCCAAATTTTTCTTTGTAGCGACACATGCTAGAGGTTTGAAAGCTGATATGAGGAAAGCGTACATGAAACATTTTTGGCCTGTTTCGAAACAGATTCGTTGAACGCCCTTGCATCCTTCTAAATCGGGATTATATTTTAAAACTATACCCTCCTCCCTCACCCCACCTCTTAAAATAAATTCTTTTTTAAATTTAGGTATATTTACACTTAGATTTTCAATAAATAAAACTACGGAACCACTACCATTCTCATTATAATTTTCGAGATGAGTGACAATATAGAATAGAATAAAATATGATTTATTGGCAAATATAGGACAAAAGCTACCGTGAGCACTTCAAAATTATAATAACAAAACAGATTTTAGGAGATAAACATAAGACAAAAAATTGAACCAGTCATAAAACAGATGTTAGGGGATAAAAATAAAACAAAAGTTATATCAGTTATTAAAATGGGAAACAAAATAGGGGACAAAAGAGTTTTTGTACCTCATGGTCAACATTTGGGGATACAGGTCCAGTTGGGTATTTGGAGATCTACGAGCATTGAGTCTTGTATTAGGAAGGGTTTGGAGATTTTCTTTAAAAGGGGGGGGAGGGAGAAAACGTCGATGATAGTCAGAACTAAGGCACCTGTGACCAAAGCTGATGGTAAGGATGTGACGTCCTTATTCCAATGTAATAAGTTCAAGTCTAGCCAAACCTTCATCTTATGTAGTATAGGACGTCCCCAGAATAATTTTTATTGCTCTTTTTTGAATACTTTCAATTTTAGAACGTTGGTCTTTGGTCAGGGTTCCAGACAGGGCAAGCATATTCCAGACAGGGTCTTATATAAGAACAATATATTATTTTTAGGTTTTGGATTGATATGAAGAACCGTTTGAGAAGGGAGAAAGATTTAAGGAGAAAACTACCTGACTTAAATAAGTGGGAAATGTGGGGGTTCAATTTAAGGTCGTTGTTCAACTGCACAACAAGCAGTTTAACCGCATTTAAATTTGGTATGCAAAGGTAATTATTGATAGGGGGTATATTTTAAAAAAAAGAAAATAACATGAAACTGCTTCTGGGTATGCTTAAGTTGAGTTTAACATTGTCAAGAGCATTCTTTTGATTGTTAATTAATGAATTGAGTGTAATATTCAGAGTATTAGATGTTTGGCAAAGGTTCAGTAATGTCAAATCATCCACAAATTTAAAAGAATTGTCAAAATTTAGTAAAACATTCTTAAAAACTAACAAAAATGCTAAAGGACCTAATTAAGTCCCTTGAGGTGCTCCACAGGAAATCGAGGAAAAACCTGATGAATCCTCGTTAGGGAGGACATATTGTCGACCAATTGCATAAATACAGTCTCGTAATTTTCCAAATGAGGATACACTATCAACATCTCAGTGTTGAGATGTGACTCTCATTTAGATAAAATATTCTTAAAACAATTGAGGCTTTGATACTGTCCCCCCCCCCACAGCTGAATCTGGTTTTCTAAAAGTATACGATTTTTTTCTACATATTCATGAACGATATAAATGGGGTCGGTTATAAAATTCCCCCATAAGTGTATTAAATGGATCACCGAATTTCGCAGTAAAAACGTCTATTGTATTCAATATCGAATTTGTTTGTTGAAATTCCGGTAGCGACGAGAATTGTGTATCATTACCCCCTCCCCCTTGTATGTCATCATTAGCTAAACCCTCCTCCTCTTGTAATACACCCCTTAAACCCCTTCACCCACTCTGTTCAACAATAGGGCTGGTGTGGAGTAAAATCTCCCAATTCACTCAACATACCCTCGAGTGTATCTGGGCTGTGAGAATCTGCCCAAGCAAATTTATTTTGTTCTTCAATTATACTTGGTTAAACTGGGACGATGTCAATTAAATAAGTGAGGGGAGGCTTCTCATTTAAGTCTCTGGTAAAATTATCTAAAATTTGCATTGTATTCGGACTTAACCACGGTAAATCACTCTCTGAAGAATCTGCATTGCCTTGTTCAACTATACTAATATCAACACTGAAATAATTATTCAATAAATTGTCTACCCATTCCGTGTCAACGATCAAAGTATCGTCTAAATTAATACTAGCATCTCCATAGCACTCCTGTAAGAATTTACCGTATCGTTCGAGGTCTTGTTCGTCGATAGCCGGTATTTCAGTGACCTGATTGTCACGAAACTCCATTGACGTTTCAATTTGAATCATTTCATGACTTGTTTATTCAGATAGAGGGGAATGTATTACGTACGGAACCGTTGTAGCCTATAAAGAAACAATCACTTAATTTCAAAGTGTATAAAACACCCTTTTTTTAAAGTCGAAAATTGGGTTAATAGTGACTATATTTTCTAATTGTTTAAAACATGTGCTTAAAAAATACACACTTAATAGTCGTAGCAATATCACAATCTGTGTGAGGCATAGTGTCATTTGAATAGTTTTTAAGCTTTGTAATCGCGTCTATTTCAAAAACTGACATCAGGTACTTATTTCTATACCAATAACAAAAGTGGAACTATTTTTTCAGTTAAAAAAATATAATTTTAGTACTCATAAATTTGTAATATTCATTATACTATATCAGCTAATTGTCTAGTAGACAGAAAAATAACAAAAGCAGCGCATGCGCCACGCACACAATAAAATAGTGAAAATCATAATATGTAATATACTTAATAGCGGCACTATTAAAATTTTAATACTCAGTTTTCTTAGTGAATTATCTTTTAGAAAGAAAAATAAGCAGCGCTTGCGCTGTCTATAATGAAAATGACTTTCTAGTTTCATCTTAATGTACTCAAAACAGAAAATAAATATTATATGAAAATATCTATCATAAGCACCACCATTTTCCATCTCACAATTGATAGGATTTGCTTCAGAAAATATTACGGGAATAAAAAAGTATCTTTTTCAGCGAAACCTTTGCTATTCTAATTCATAGGCTTTAACAAGCCGGATGCATACACTTGACAGGATTCAGTAATTACAACCTCAATACCATGGTGATTAAACTTTACTGAAAAAAATTCAAATGAGTTTACTGAAAAAGAAATGTGCATTGTCAATTTAATATACATATTCTGATATTTAGTCCCTAAAATCTTAATTAATGAAAGAATTGTTTTCAGTAAAGCGCCAATGACGCAGTAGGTTTTAGGCTTCTGCAGTGAGGCGATACCCAAACTCTTGTTTGTAGTTATTTTTATTCGATTCAAACTTGATTTGCATATTTAATTTAAGTTTCACTCGTTTTAAGATTTATTTATTCATTTACATTAATATATATTGTATGTTTGTTCGCATTGATTGTTACATAATTTCTGTTCGTTTTAAGTTTCATTTATACTTTAATAGCAAAATATTTGTTTTCGTTTTAAGCTTGATTTTCATATTCAATCTAAGCATTAATCGCTTTAAGATCTATTTATTCATTTATATTATTTTATATTATTATTATTTCATTTATATTATTTGAATTTTAACAGGTATTTGTATCTCCTGAGCTTAAGTTTAAAATGACCTTTACTTTTCTTTGAAAAACTTATTTTTTGGAAAGCTTTTTTTAAATAATTTTTGTTCGTTTTTGATTGAAAAAGTTTCAAGTTTTTATGGCATGGGGGGTGCTTTCTGTCCGATGATTATTGACTTCACAAACCTTACCTGAAACTTTCAAAATATTTTGAATGATTCTTTCATGGAAGTCAATACAATTACCAATTTGATAAGGTCCTTATATATGAAAACTAGACAGCTTACATTATATGTGGACAGTGATAGGCAACAACAATAGGACTGAAAAAATAGCTGCAATAAGGGGGTTTAGACCATTTCACTCGCTGACACAAAGGAAACATGACTGACCTTAATAGGATTTTGTGTGCCAAAGCAATTTTACATCTATCACAGAGTATGTATTTTACCTTATAATTGAACAATTATAATAAATTTCCTAAGTGTTCTTCTCATACAAAACCCCTTCTCATAAGTCATAAGACCCCTTTAATAATTAATGCCCCAGGGAATAACTTACAACACCTACCCCCGGGCCCTGGTGGGCTGTGTCGACACCGGAGTTCTTTGTTATCAGAACTTTGAACTATTTTAACAAAATGTCTATCTCAAAATTTTGTCTGATGCCTTTAGGGCGTGGAGGCGGGGGGTGGGGGTTGCTAGTCACCCTCCAATCTTTTTCGACTCTTAAAAAGTGAACAAGAACTTTCAATTTTCAGTCAAATGAGACCTCTCCAAAGTTTATACGAGCATCCCTTCCATAAGAAATAATGGGAAGGATTCGGAGAATCCTTAAATTACAGCTCTTGCCCTGAGGGCTGTGGGGGAGTTGTCATCCTCAAAGACCTAATTTCCAGAACTTAAGACTACGTTTAATAAAATGTCTGTCTCGAAATTTTAATTAGATGTCTTTGGGGAAAAGGTGGGCGTGAGAGGGGGGTTAGTTGCCCTGAAATCACTTTCGACTATTAAAAAGGGCACTAGCCCTTTAATTTCCAATCGAATGAGCCTGTTTTGAAGTTTCTACAACAACGCCTTCTATAGAATCCTTATATGCCCCCAGGGCATAGCTTAAAACCCTTACCCTGAGGGTTGTGGGGGAGTGTCCTCCCCAAAAATATACTTTCTATCTGGAAATAAACTACGCTGAACAAAATGGCTATCTCAAAATTTTGATTGGAAGTGTTTGGGGAAATGATCGGTGTGGGGGGGGAGAGGAGGGCTAGTTACACTCCAATCACTTTCGATTATTAAAAAGGGCACTAGCCCTTTAATTTCCAATCGAATGAGCCTGTTTTGAAGTTTCTACGACAACGCCTTCTATAAAAACCTTACATGCCCCCAGGGCATAACTTAAAACCGTTGCCCTGAGGTTTGTGGGGGAGTGTCCTCCTCAAAAATATATTTTCTATCTGAAAATCAACTATGCTTAACAAAAAGGCTATCTCAAAATTTTATTGGATGTGTTTGGGGGAATGATGGGTGTGGGGGGGGGCTATTTGCCCTCCAATCACTTTCGACTATTAAAAAGGGCACTAGCCCTTTAATTTCCAATCGAATGAGCCTGTTTTGAAGTTTCTACGACAACGCCTTCTATAAAAACCTTACATGCCCCTAGGGCACAACTTAAAACCCTTGCCCTGAGGGTTGTGGGGGAGTGTCCTCATCAACAGTATATTTTCTATCTGGAAATCAACTACGCTGAACAAAATGGCTACCTGAAAATTTTGATTGGATGTGTTTGGGGAAATGATGGGCATGGGGGGAGGGCTAGTTACACTCCAATCACTTTCGACTATTAAAAAGCGCACTAGCTCTTTAATTTCCAATCGAATGAGCCTGTTTTGAAGTTTATACGACAACACTATCTAAAAAAACCTTATATGCCCCCAGGGCATAACTTAAAACCCTTGCCCTGAGGGTTGTGGGGGAGTATCCTCCTCAAAAATATATTTTCAATCTGTAAATCAACTACGCTGAACAAAATGGCTCTCTCAAAATTTTGATTGGATGTGTTTGGGGGAATGATGGGCGTGGAAGGGGGGGGGTGCTAGTTGCCCTCCAATCATTTTCGACTATTAAAAAGGGCCCTAGAATTTTCGATTTCCAATCAAATGAGCCCCCTTTGAAGCTTTACGACGACCCCTTCCATATGAAGTGCCTCTGGGGAAAAAAAATAATAAATAATAATAAAACATTGGAGCCGTATGGCCTTTACTACAGGCAACGCTACAGCGTTGCCTCTGATATAGACTTGTTAATAAAATTCCAGCATATAGGCTTTAAATTAGATAAAAAAAGGATCGTGAACATAGACACATCATGTATGCCTAAAATTTGTGGTCAGAGGTAAAAATGTTAGCCAAGTTACAGTTAATATAGACTTCATGCAACCCCACCCCACCTCTAATTTGTGATATTATAATATATATATATATATATATATATATATATATATATATATATATATATATATATATATATATATATATATATATATATATATATATATATATATATATATATATATATATATATAAATATTAAATGGACCCACCCCTCTCCTAAAGACATTGCTTTCTAGCCTTGTATGTCAAAGTTAAAAAACATAGTTTTCACGCTCCTCTCCCCTGAGAATACAAAAGAAACTTTATCAAAAGAAAGGTATAGAATTAAATAATAGACACTAGTAAAGCTAGAAAAATGAATAATGGCTCTCGTTTTCCCGCGAGACAGATGTACCTAAAACTGCACACTTTAAAGGACTTTTAGCACTCCGCCGCCTTTTACATAATTTCCATGTTCTAAAAATACCTCTTTTAGGCATTAATTTTGCAGACAGTTCAGCTTAGAATTACGTGAACCCGTCAAACCTTGAAATAACCCTTCCTTGTTTACCAGACATCCCAGTGAGAGAGTTACACCCTTGTTTTGGTAAGTTAGACATGGCACGCGCGAAAAGATTTTGTTTACGAACCACCCCTCTCGAGACGCATTCACACATGGGTTTTGTTTAAATCACAAGTGTGAAGATTTTGATGTTTTTAAACGCACGAGGGGAATGACAGGATTGGAATAAATCATTCTTTTTTAATTGAAAGAATTAATTGGTGACGAATAGTGGGAGGGGGGGGGGGTTTACGTAGTGGAAAAAAGAGTATATTTTGAAACAAAGTATAAAGATTTTTTTTGTTTGGGGGGGGGGGGTTATATTCTGAATTTGAATATATTGGAGGGGGGTGGGGGATTTAAAAAAAATGATTTTATTTGGAAAAACCAAAGAAAATTTACTAAACAGAAGCCACATTATAAATTTGTGTAGCTAAAACTTCTAAATCCACAGTATTCGTTGTTTACACCATTATGTATTGAAACGAAATGTTAATTTAACCACAAAACATGTTTTTTATAAACAAAATCACAACGTGAGATTGCGATGAAAGAGAAATTACGTAGATTTACTGACCTAGAAATAGGTGTCCATGATCTTGTCCTGTTAGTGGACCAATAACATTGTCATGCTCATATTCAGTGAATATATTGCATCAATCTCGTCTATATTCATTAGGCTTAGAAACATCTCTGAATGGTCTAGAAAGAGGCGTGGTCTTGTTCGTACAGGGATTGTAGGTCTCTGTTTGGCTGTAATCTTGTTCGACCAGTATTCAACATTGGGTATATTCGTTCTTATCTGGCAATGTTGTAAACTCCCATCACGATTGGATAATGGGTTGATACTGACATTCGGCCAATATATCAATAGTAAACGATTATTCCTGTCGATATCAGGACACAAATTCCAACTTTATTACCAGAGCATATAGCCGGTCAAAACTAACGTACTCCATCTTAATTTTATGAGGCCGTTAGAATGAGGTTTGTCGTCCATCTCCCCTCGGAAATGTAACTTATATTGTAAAAGTGGAGGAAATGAGGTTTGGGCTGAGAAAAACTTTCCCAATGTCAAAACAGATTTCAGCCTTAACTGCAGACTTTCCTGGGTACCCCATTAATATTAATGAAAAATTAGAAAAGATTATGCAAAACACAGAGGCCATAACAGCTAATGTTTCGCAGGGTTACCAAAGAAGTAGATCTCAATATCAACTTGTGACGTCTGCGGCTGAAATTTTTTTTTTACATATTACTCCATAATTTTAAACTGGCGAAGCCTGGCGTAATTTCTAAAACTGATAGAGTTTGATTGTCACAACAGAGTAGTTCTATAGGCATGGAATTGATCATAGTAATATTAGTGTAATATTCAAACTCCGCTCCAAATAAGAAAATTTGGTCAATCTTTAAATTTAGACATTACAGGCCAGCTGCATTCAAATTCAATGCATTAGAAAAGGACTAAGTTAAGTATTACCTAACCATATTGTATTAAAAGAAAAACAATTTTATCCAAATAAAAGTAAAAAGTGACACTAAAACTCAAAACCAAGAAAAAATTTTGGTCGAAATAAGGAGTGTTGGAATCTGCATGAAGTCCCACTGTTTACGCTATAAACCTTAATTCTTTAAAACTAAAAGTTTTGCAGAGGGCTAAAACGTTAAAGCATAACGAAAAGTATTTCAGATTGCCGAAAATATAGCCAGTTGGTGATTACATCCGCCCCATCTATCGAGTAGCTTTGAAAACCTTTGAAATGAAAATTTTACTGTTAAAACAAATGCGAATAAATAAGCCCTTCCACTCTTGAAGTACTGTTGAATTATTCGTCCTTGAAATATTCGTACTTGAGGTACTGGGGAAAAACTTCAACCTTAGCGTAAAGAGGGGGATTTCAGGGAAAAGGCAATACTCATCATATGTACGATAATTCCTGTGCGTTATTATCTTCAAAATCAATGTTTAGTTGCTTTGAAAAAATATAATTTTCTTTTAGTAAGTCTGATTACATATTAGAGATTTCGCTTGTTTTACAATACTATATAACCGTTACGAATGCTGAATATGGGTTTTATGTAATAGCCAGTCATTTTTTATGCACTGTATATGAGTTCAGGGAGGAGTGCGCTGTTAGTCCTCATGGACTAGCAGGTTGGCTCAGGATGCAAATCTACTTTCCTGGGCAAGATTGCCCAGGAATGTGGAACTTTTTGTATGGATCTTTTTGGCAGTCTAAAAGTGACCGGCTAACTGAGTGTTTTCGCTCGATAGAGTTTTTGCCCTAGTCGAGCAAAACTTGATACTTTGCAGCACAAAATGACAAAAGTCAGCGCTTTCATGTTACACAATTTGAAAATTAAAGATTATGTTTAAAATATTTCTAAAAAGATTATCTGTAAAACTATTCAAGCCAAGGTGTAAATCTTGGAACATAAAATGGCAGAAAGCAGCAATTTTTTGTGGTGAACTCTCTTTTGTCACGGTTACAGCAGTAGCTGCAACGTGGAAAACAGTGACCCACAACCCATAGTAGGCAATATTAAAAAAGGCTTTTTAAAGAATTTTTTTAAATATTCAAAAAAGTAATTTTCATCCAGATTCATATGAAGAAAATTATTTTAACAGTGCCAAAAACAAGCCCAAAACCCTCAAAAATGGTGATCCAATTGGAATGACAAATACACATCTGATATCGCCATTATATAAAAACCCGCTCGCTACTTAAGATGCAAACATTGCTGTTGTAACTTTAATAAGCCATTTATTTCTTATTCCCTTTAATCAGAAAACAAGTATTGACAATACTCAATTTGGAGAGAAAATCCAAGCCGTAAAAATTATATAAAATTTCTATAATTAAGAAATTTTAGGCCTACATCTATATTTCTTGGTAAAATGTCGCTAAAATTTCTCCGTGATAATCTAAGAAAAACTTCACTGATAATCGAAAGCATTTGATTTCAAAGCCTTAAAACTTGTTAAAACACAGATTTAAACACATAGCTGTAAAAACACTTAGTTCAAAGGATGGAGAGTACATTCTAGTGCGACCAATTTGTTTGCTCAGTTGAGAAATAAAAAAAACAAAGCTAATAAGTATTGCAAACGATTAAGCATTATCGTTTATATAACTTTTACGATATACAAAAATGAACCTTAATTATTTATCAGGAGCCGTCCATTCCCCCGCTATAGACGTGTTTTTGCAATCCTATCCAAGTGATACCAGCTTTTTTTTCATTATATTTAGATCAGAATTAACAAGTTTCAAGTCAAATCAAGTTTTTCAAAATTTGCTGACAACAAATGTTTGCAAGTCAATATTTACGTTTTAGCAAATCATAGCTGACAATGAGACTTAGAAAACAGTTCTAACACAACCAAGTAACACAATACCTGGAAGTACATAGCGATCTGGTTCGACAGCTCCAATAATTTTCCCAACAACATTGTACGTTTTTGCTAATTTCAGTTCATTGTTCACTTCCAGACGAATCTTCCATCCAGGAATACGGAGCTCAATTCCTAAGTTATAGGTTATATTGAGGCCTCCTTGCCAAGCATCTGGTGCTGGTGGTCCCACCATCTGAGCAAATATCTATGGATAGAAGGCAATCAAGATTTAATATAATACAGATCATCATGCCATGAAATATTTTTTTCAGAGTCATATTCACAATCATCTTAACCCTGTATTGCATTTTATTAGGCCAGATTCTGATTAAGTGTATATCAAACTTCAAACATAAATAGCCATTCAATTGTCCCTTCCCCCTAGAAATCAAAAAGGACGAAATTTTACTCCTTCCAAGGAAATTCATTGAAGCAAGAGACTTACAGGTCCCTTTCGGAAATTAGCTACCCTTTTTAACCAATGCAGCTTTAATGTGACCACATCTTGATTTTTGTTTGGCACCCCTACGTAACTAATAGCTCTTTTCAGTTTTCTTAAACGTATATAATGCTAGCTGAAAGACGTTTGAAACTTTAGATGCTTAGAATTTTACAATCTTTTCTCCTGTAACTTTTCCACTTTTAATACCAATTAGTTAGCCTACATGCAATTGGTGTATACAGCCTTCAAACTTCTATTGATTTTGAAATGTTTTAGCTTATCCCTTCAATGACCAATACATACAAATAAAAGTCTAAAGCAGTAAATTGAGATATAATATTCACTGTTAAAAAGTTCTCCTAGATAGTCTATGCTAGGGTCTGCCAGTGCATTCATCTTAAAGTAGGTTCATCATTGCAAATGCTAGTGTTCTGTCTTCTGGCGCAGAAAATACTCACAAGTACTTTAAATACAGGCACCAGACATAAGACTGAAATTCTGGTGCAGAAAATACTCACAAGTACTTTAAATACAGGCATCAGACAAAAGATTGGAATTCTGGTGCAGAAAATACTCACAAGTAGGCTACTTTAAATACAGGCACCAGACACAGGATTGAAAATGCTTTAGCTCTTTGCTGAGACTCAAAAAGCTCACGGCAGTCTATTCAGAGTCTTGTGAAATCGAGCAGCAAAGGCCAACAACCGAAAATTAGTTTGGAGTTATTTGAGTAGCCAATCATATAAGTTCAGCATAAAATTCTTTTTTTTTTAATAAGGCATTTCATGATCTACCAGGAGAACAAGTAGAAGGGGTATAAATTATTGGATACAGTAATCAGCATCTTTTATTTGATTGTTCAAATTTAACGGCTCCGAATAATATTTTCCAATTGCCGGAGAAAGACCTGACAATGAAAGATGAAAGCAGACTTTATTAAGATTTGACAAAAATTCTGAAAAGCCTAAGAGGACAGGCGTGTCCTAAAAAAATCAAGAAAGAGCAGAAGGAGAAGTGGATCCAAAGAGGAACAGAGGTGAAAGGGGTTCGGAAGAGAGCTCCAATACCCTCGTTAAATTCAAGAAGAAGAAGACAGTAAAAAACAACAACAAATGAATCACTCATATTTGCGGGGTATGATTATTGTTACTGAGCCGCAACTTTCCCTACTGTACATATAGAAATTTTATAACAAGTTTCATTCTCTGATTCTCTCTGTTACGTGTTTATTGTGCAAGCATCGCAACTTACTGAAAGCAGATCCATGCAGAGATTTTAGTTTGCATAATTGAAGTGCCCCCAGTGAGGTCCTAGGACAGAGTCTCGCATTACCACCATGAATATAACTGTTTCTACCACTATTATTTTTAACCACAAATATTAATGATTTATTCTTAGCTCTGGTTTTCTCCATTCCTTTAAGATGCAAAAACTAAAAGTTTTAGCAGCGTCGTAAGTAACACCTTTACCTATAAGGAGTTGCACTTAACTTTCCCTTTAAATTTTTCTTTTACTTGACGGTATCAATCAGGAAATATCTCCATGCAGACATATCATAAAAAATGGATTTCCAGAGAAATTTTCTAATGCTAATTAATTTTAGTTCGCAGCCCTTAATGAAAATGTAGAAATGAAAAATGTAACTATTACAAAATGTATAAATACAGTTGGATATTCGTGGCCCGAGTTAGTTTTATTTTATGTAAAGTGGGGTCAGTATTTGCTAAATTCAGCACCTAAGAAATTTACAAGTGCCTAAAATTGGGGACGTAACTAACTAACAAACATCAATACAGTAATTTAGATGGTATGCTAGCTATTTAATGGTTAGATGGTAGAAAAATGTGTATATGTTTATTCGTTGACACACTGCCTCCGATTCTCCACCCAAGAATCAAAGCATAATGTCGATATTAACTAAACAAGAAATGGGTGGACGGAGGTATAGAATGCAGAAAGATACAATTGTATAATTCATTTTTTTTTCTTGGATACCAGAATTAGCAGAATACCTTAGGGCTCGGCTTAACAATATTCTAATTTCTATTTTATTTTGTAAGGTACTAGAATAAGAAAACTACTATCTTGACTTTAAATCCATCAGTTTGTGAAATTAGTAATAATCAAACGACTACTTTAAACAAAGAGAGATGCACTTTTTTTTATTTTTAGGGTGCCTCAATAAGCAAGTTACTATCCAAATTTGAATTCCCTCAGGGTTCTGGAATTTACAATGGTACGGAGTTTACAACTTTTATTTTATCTCTCCAAAAGTAATCTCTCCAAAAGTAATTCAAATATGTAATAATGTGTATTTTGAAAATTTTTTTATTGAAAACTTTATGTAACTTTTTGCTTTTACTATTTTATTCTATGGATCTAAAATTGTAAAATAATGGATAAGTTCCGATTGTGCTACTAAAGAATGGATGATTTAGAAACATTGTTTTTAAATCAATTTAGCCTCACGAACCACCTATTTAAAATTATTTAAAATAACTTTGGCATCACGAACCCCTCCCCCAAATAAATGAGAAATACAGTAAACCCCTTCATGACCCTTTTGTATTACATTATAATTTATTTTTAGTTTTCTTCTTTTGTCTTTACAGTGTAACTCTTTCATTAATTACTGATTGATACATGCCTCTTCATTCCTCTAACATTTATTTTTGTAGATATTTGTAAGTAGATTAAATTAGAAAAAATAGTTTTTCCACGAAGAGTTTAGAGCAGATTCAAACAACATTGATATAAAATTAGTTGATGTTTAATACGTAAGACCAAGTGCGCTACAAATTACATCGGAAAATTGAACCGAAGTTCAAATGAAAAGACATTACCACAAACAGGTGTTACATTACATTGGACACAAATTATTCCCCATATAATTTTTGTCGACATTTTATTGTATCCAATGTGACCATTGTGTTGGAAATTAGAAGCCATTATTACAACTTACGGTTGAAATTAGTCACTTCAGACACCCTTAAATACCAACTATAGTGTAAGCTACGAGCTTATCCCTCTTTTGTTTAGGATACCTGCAGTCACTCAGTTTCACCCCTTTACCTTATTGCTCCCTTGCCTCATTATAAAAGATAAATCATTATGCAAAATCAGGGGAGGGGGAGGGAGGATGAGCCGGCTTTGATTACTTTATTGGAAATTCTGATCGTATCTCAAGCAAATTCTGATCGTAGATTCTAATATATCGTAAATTCAAGTTTTTTTCTCTTGCCAAAGAGAAAAGAGGTTATTTCGGTCAGTATGTATGTCCATAAATCGGAATTTATCCATTTATAATGGCCAAAAAGTGGTCCCTGGATATCGAGTTCATTCCTTCTAATAGTTCAAATAGACCTTGGGCAGTGAAAGCATACCCAAAACTTATAACAACAATTTAAGTTTGTTTATTAAATTTTTAATAAATTTTTATCACTCGAAACTAAAAGATAGCCTCTGATTTCTTATGACCAAAAATTTCTTCGATGAAGTTTGAGTATGAGCTTTTCATAGTTATACCTTTCTTGCATCGTTATAGCTGATGGGATGAGCTGGGATTCTTGGGAGATCCATTTTTTCTGAGGAAATTCGAGAAGCCCCTTTTATTGCTGGATACATTGGGGTGCTTGGGTCGCCATCACGCCACATTATTGATCCTCGTTGCATTCCTTCTCCTGGTAGCCACCAGGAGTTTGGATATGGAGAGGCCTGACCATTTTCACCAACGTAGTCCTGAGGATCACTGTATAGGATCATGCCTGCTGCTCCGAATCTTTGTGCATTCTGAACCTAAAAGAGTTGAACAGTACAAAACTGAGCTTTTAAATTATGGTGTGAACGATAATAAGGATAACATGTTGACAGCTATAATTACGATTCTTAATGTTTGCATCTAAGTACCCGTTTCAATAGAAATATTTATCATTTCATATAAATTTATCTACATGAATTAATCGTTTGATTTAGCGTATCAGTGAACCCTACTGCAGAGGTTTCAAGCTCTCATCGACTAAAATGTGGAATATTGTATTTTGTGCCAGAAGAAAGATCCCGGATGCGTGTTCGTTTCTTTGTTTTTTTCCCAGGGGTGATCGTACCAAACCAATATTCCTAAAATATCGAGAGAGAGCTCATTTGAACAGAAATTCAAAGCTCTAGTGCTTATTTTAGTCGGCCAAAAAGATTTGAGGTTAACAAGTCCCCCTCCCACATCCGTTTTCCCCAAAGTTGTCCAATCAAAATTTTTAGATAGCCATTTTGTTCAGCGTTGTTAAAGCGTCCAATAGCTATGTTTTTTTAGATAACTTGACTCCCCACAGCCCCTCGAGAAAAAGCTGTAAGTTATGAAATTTCCCCATCGTTTCCGTATAATATTTTTATTGGTAAGTGTACAGACATTTTTTGGGGGAGGAGGTATTTGTGATGGGAACATTTTTAACGGAAAGAATTTCCAGGGGGGGGGGAGTTTCTGGGGGTGAACTTTGCAGGGGAAATTTAGAAATGGGAGATTTTGCCAGAATTCCTATAAGAAATTCTTTTTAATTGTCTTACTTTCTTTTTGCCGACTCAATTTTGTATGTGGAGATGTTCCGGGGGAAATTTTTGCAGGTTGAAAATGTCTAGGTATTTTTCCATGTCAGATTTTCCACGTGAGGAATTCTTCATGAGAAAATTTTTCCTGAGATAGAATCTCCACGGGGGCATTTTCCGCTGGAGTAACTTCCATTTGGGGGTGGGGTGTGGAAAAGAGATTTCCAGGAAAATATTTATATGGGAGGGGATTTCCGTCGTGATTTGAAAAAAGGTCAGAAATTAAAGTCTTTTTCAAATGAAAAGTATGCTAAGGAGAACTTTTCTGGCAGAATTGTTCACAAGAAATTTCCCGGAGGGAATTTTCAGCGAGGATGGAACTATCAAGGGAGAATTGTCCGTTGAGACTGCGGCTATTTTACGTGGGAAGAACTTTCCACGGAGGGATTTTCCGTGGGGGGAGGTAAATTACTATGGAGGTGGAGCCGACATTATTTGAAAAACGATCATAAATTAATTTGAAAAAACACGTTTTTTCAACTGACATTAATGAGCAACATTAAAACTTAAAAACACACAGAAGCTCTTCCGGGTATTAGGGGGGTTACCTCCTTGCTTCGTACACCAAAGTTTGACTTTTTGTCTAAATTCTTAAAGAACGACACCTAAAACAGAAGGACCATATAATTACAATTAGAGTACTAAAGAAAATTAGTGTGAAGGGTGAGGTATTGAGGAGGAGGAAACGCTCCTCATATACGGAATAATTTTTTTTTCATGATGCTCGTTACTTTCAGTTGAACAAACTTGTATTTTTCTTACTGAATCGAACTAAGAGATGGTACTGATAATGTTTTTAGGTGAATATCCAGGCCGATTTTTTGGTCCTGAGTGTTATAGAACATGAATAAGCATTTTAGTAGGAAATAAAGCTTTAGTGACGGTTTCATCCTTACAGTAAATTTACAAGTGTTATAGATGATAATTTGCGGGAAGAAAAAGAAGTTTTTGTTCCACCACCCAAACAATTAACAAATCTGTAACCTTCAGACACTTTAGCAATGCCCTTTGCTTAAGCTGCCTGCATTGGTCTTGTCGCAACTGATGGTCCAGGTTGTTTATTTTCACCCATTGTAAACCTAATTTATTTGGGTGGTTTCTTGGTCTTATCACGTTTGATAGTTCAGGTGGTGGTTCCAAAGAATCATCCTTTGTACATAATTACAAATTTTTTGTTTTTGGGTCTTCCTACTGACATCATATAACTGGTTGCGATCAAAACTGGAAGCTTAATCACGTATCTTATGGATTAAATTTAAAAAAAACAAACTAGTTACAAAATTTTCAGATTTTTTTCTAGGTTGAATTAAAACACTAAAATTATTGCTCAGATACCATAAATATTTTTGCAGTTTACACAATGACTGAATGCAGTTTTTCGTAGAAACTTGATTCTTTTTTTTAAATTATTGTAACATGAGTGTAGACTTCTATGTTAGTACATGACGTCATTGCAATAAAATGATGTATATAAATATGAAGTACAGCAATTAATTATTTTTCAAAAATTATGGCTTTTAACGAATTTTCTCAAACTTCTGGACTATATAGATATTTTTTTTTAGACTAGAAAATCCCAGGATACCAATTTTTCTGAAAAAAATATGAAGCCGTTCTCGAGGAAAAATAAATACGTACTCGTACATACAGAATTATTGCTCACTTAAGTATAAAACCGAAACTCTAAAAAACAGTATTTTGATACCAATAGATACATCAAAAGAGTCGAATTTTATGCTGATTTTAAATATATAGATTTCATCAAGTTTAGTCTTACCCATCAAAGGTTACGTAAATTGGCCTTATTTTCGAAAAAAGGGGAAAACATCCCCTAAAAGTCTTAGAATCTTAATGAAAATCACACCATCAGATTCAGCGTATCAGAAAATTTTACTGTAGAGGCTTCAAGCTCCTGTATGCAAAAATGTGGAATTTGGTATATTTTGCCAGAAGAAAGATTACGGGTGCGTGTTTATTTGTGTGTTGTTTTTTTTCCAGGGGTGATCGTATTGACCCCTTGGTCCTAGAAGTTTGTGAAAGGGCTCATTCAAAAGGAAATTAAAAGTACTAGTGCCTTTTTTAACTAAAAAAAATAAATAAAAATAAAATCACTTTATGCAAAAAACTGCATTTTTGGTGTCTTTTCATCTACTAATAACCATATGTCACGTGACGTAATTTATAACACCGATTGTGTACTAAAAACCGTATATGGAGTAATGAGTGACTTGACGTACAAAATGATAACATTTTTATTTTATTTTAGTTTTCAGTTCAGAATCGCTAAAGCTATAAACTGTAAAAATATTTATGATATCTGAGCAATAATTTTAATCTTTTAATTTAAACTAGAAAAATACCTGACAACTTTAAAATTAGTTTTATTTTTTTATATTATCATCGTAAAGAACGAACACTAAATTACTGTTGTAGCTGTTGCTGCTGATTATAATTTCGTAAATACACTATCAAAATATGTAAGGAATCGGTCTGGTTAATTATAAAGGTTGATTGTGTAAGTTTCATTGGTTTCGTGGCTGTAGAGATGGCTGAAACCTAGTACAGAATAAACCATGGCACACATTGGGCTAGTTTTATGCCTCATTTTCTGCATTTCGTCTCTTACTATTCCAAATAAGAAAAAGACATAGGCTTGGCTTTTTCCTGTTTGTAATTTCTTATTAAAGAATTAGTAAAGAATTACTTCTTACAGTAAAGAATTAGTTCTTAAATGCCATCATTTGTTCTTTTCAAGGTTTCAATTGTCCCAACCATTTTCTGGAAGAGGCCAAGAAAGTTATGTGTGTAAGGTTGGAAGTAGACAATATAAGGGTTGCAGCGGTAGCTCACAACCTAGTAAGAGACGGTCACGTCCAATGCTAAGAAATATAATAACCCCAAACTCATTAAAATAGAGTCAGATCAACACAAGAAGTAAACTAGTAGAGCCGATTTGTCCGAAACCCCTATACAGGAAGCTTACCGTTCCTTAGCTTGAACAACAAGGGAAATATATTGGCGTGAGAATCAAGAAAAGTGATTGCAACCACGATATTGTGCATGTATGCTATCTTTTTTCTTTCTCTATTCCTTTTTCTTTTCCTAAGATAGTGGGGCACTGGAACATCGTAGAAAGCTGTTTAATGACTCATTTTAAAGAAAGTTGATGGGGTAAAAACCTTTTGTAATTAGTTTTTTTAAAATATAATTTACATAAAGAATTTATAAATTTCATTATAAATGGGGACTATGTAAGTTTCATCGCATAAAGCTGAAACCTAGTAAAGAAAAAACTACGGCAGGTAGTAACTAAAATTTAAGATGATAAAAGCATCTTTTGAAAACATACTTGTCTGGGGTATAGTCCATACTGAACCTCGTTTCTTACTACTCCAATTAAGAAAAATCACTTGGCTTTTCCCTGTTTGCAATCCGAGTTGCTTCGGTAGCCGGTATATATATATATATATATATATATATATATATATATATATATATATATATATATATATATATATATATATATATATATATATATATATATATATATATATATATATATATATATATATATATATATATATATATATATATATATATATATATATATATATATATATATATATATATATATATATATATATATAAGTAGTATGCTAGAATGCACTACTGAAGGTGATTGCGTAATATGCCTTACCACGGGCCAGTGACCTATTAGAATGAACCCTATGTGGGTTGGCAGACATGTTTTCTATTATGACATTGATTTTTTGTGTGTCAGTCCATTAGAGAAAGTTGGTGGTTAGTACAATATAATAACTTGATTGGTCGGTTTTCTAAAAAAACTTGCCAAGCTATAATGTACTCAATTTAAAAAACCCGATAGACGGACCATGACCTGTATCCCTATTTTCATTATGTTTTAATAACTCTCTTGGTCTAAGCCATACATAATGGTCTTTTGGAAACACTAGCTTCTTCAATTTTCAACTTTGTTACACTGTTACTTCTGTTATTACAACAAAAAAAAAAAATAAAGAAAAACGTCTTAGTATTAAATTAAAATTTCAGAGGGGCTTAGCCCCCCTCCCCTCCAACAATTAAAAATCTTAAGAATATGACGACTATATTCGATAGAAACGTCAAAGCACGCTTTTTTCTATTATGTAAATAAAATCTCTCCACCATAGGTATGTTTACAAGTTTTAATTGTTTTGAAAAACACTTCTTTATCATTCAGAAATAAAGCTTTTTCCTAACATGATATATTTTTTTGCATTGAATGAAAAGCATGCGTTTTAAAAAGAGTGTGAGTTTTGGGGGGTTAAATTTCACAGGCTCGTGCTATAAACGGGGTTTATCTAATTCCGCTCTCATGGCGAATGACTTTGGGAAAAAATTAGCGTGGGAGGGCGCCTAGTTGCCCTAAATTTTTTTTTTTGGGTTACTTAAAAAGGACATTAGAACTTTTAATTTCCGTTCGAATGAGCCTCCAGATAGGAGCTTTTAACTTCTATAGTAGGGTTCTCTGATGATTTGATTTTCATTAAAGTTCTATATGTTTTAGAGGGTATTTTCCCCCTTTTTCGAAAACATGGTAAATTTTTCTCAGGCGCGTAACTTTTGACTGGTATAGCTAAACTTGATGAAACAGATATATTTGAAATCATAAGGATTCGCTCTTTACGCTAAAGTTTTTTATTGTTTAAAAAAATAAAGTTGTGAGACAAGGTCAAACTTTAGCGTAAAGAGCGATGCGATGAGGAGGGGGACACCCCCCTTCATATAGGGAATAATTTCTGTTCGTTTTAAGTTTTAATGTCGCTCCTTACTTTCAGTTTTAAAAAACTTTTTTTTTATTTAATTTCTGATCGTTTTTTAGTTAATGCAGCTTTTATTTGCATAAAAATTTTACTTTTCTTTTGATAGATGAATGTCTTTACAAATTAACTTACGAAACTAACTTTTACGTCCGTGTATTTTTCTTCTGGCAAAAAAAAAAATACAAAGTTGCAGATTTTTGCAGATATGAGCTTGAAAGCGATGTAATAGGGTTTTCTGATACGCTGAATCTGACGGTGTGATTTTCATTAAAATTCATTTACTTGTAGGGGGAGTTTCCCCCCTCTTTAAAAAAAAAAAATCGGGTAAATTTTTCTCAGGCTCGTAGCCTTTGATGAGTAATAGTAAACTTAATAAAATTTATATATATATATTTAGAATCAGCGTTATAAACACATTCTTTTGATACATTTATTAACATCAAAATTCCGTTTTTAAAAGTTTGGATTACTATTGAGCCGTGTCGCTTGTTTTTTTCATTGTTTTTTTTTCTATTACGTATATGAGGAGGAGGGTTCTCCCCTTAGTAAATAAAACACACATTTAGTTAACATTCTAAAAAAAAATTGATTCACAGCCCTCCGAATCACAAAGGCCGTTTTTAATTAGAATAGATAGCTCTTTTGAAAGCACTAAAAAAAAAATTGTACTGTAAAGTGCGAGGTATTGGCTTGGGAGAGAACCCCCCTCACATACATAATAATTTCTGACTGTGTTTATTTAGCAGTATAATATTAATAATAGGAGCACCCTAATGAGCAATAAACATGAGGAGGAGGAGGGCAAAACTTGACCTCTTAAGCATTTATCCAACAAAATGAAAAAGGGAAGTTTTTTTTTTAATGATAAATTTTGCCTTTTTTTCAAGGAAGCTGACACTTTCAATAACCCCCCCTTCTGAAAAGAAAGCAAGATGGAGCGAAGCTGTATTAATGCAAGCCGCAAGACCATCAATTATCAAATATGCCGGTAGAATTACACACGATCTGGACCAGCCAGCGACCACCCAACTTATAGTGCCAGAGCCATCTAGCCCCAGTGTTAGCTCCACACAAGCTGGAAGGAAGTTGAAAAGAGAATAGACTGTTTCTCATAATGCCTCAGCTCAGCCTACTGAAGATCTTGATTTTGACCCCCTTCATGTTTTGGCAAGGAGTTCAGATGTAGAAGCTCAGTCAGAATTTGTAAGTATATACATAATTTTTTCTATCCCTATTTTCAAAAATAAGGTAAATTTTCTCAGGCACATAACTTTTGATGAGTAAAACTTAAATTTGTTTCTAAGCTATCCTATAATATTCATATTTCATTTTATTTCATTAACCAAATGAGTAATATATAAGGGACTGCTTATAACACTGAAATAGCTTATCATACATTTTTAAAAAAACCTTACCTTGGAACTTCTCTCTTCTAACCTAGACGTTTTTCTAATGTAATAATCCATTATTACTTTTAACAAACTAACTATATGAAAACATACAATTTTCTATTTCACAAATGAAAATCATTCATAAACTGGAGTATGTTTTGCAGTAAGCTTTTGCGCGCATCCGGTGCTTATCAGATCTCCCATCGTTACATTTGAATTTTAATCCGCTCGATACCTATAATTTGAATTCTAAGTGGGGTTCTTGTGACAGGTTGTGTATCTCTGATAAGATATATTAACACATAGGAATAAGGTTTTAATAATCTCCAATTATGTCTTCACAGTGTGGTCAAGAAGCATTATTTGGAGCAAACTCATTTCATTGAAACAATTAGGTGTTTTCGAGAAAGAATTTGAGGCTATTCTATTTGAACAGTGTTGTGAAGTCCGATATCCCAACTCGAAAGGGTTTTTGATCCTCCTACCTCGAAGGAAGCTCCCGGTTTCCAAGGGTCCTCACAGAGGGGGGGGGGGCTCTAAAAAGGACCATCCAGCATTTTAATTGCACTTTAATTGTTGATATGGATGGAGAAAAAAAGTTTCTCTCTCTCTCTTACAACGATTTATTTAGTCTAGGTCAACTATGTCCACAACTTCAAACAAATCCGTTGCCAAACGACATAGGAAAATTCGGATTGATGAGAGAGTTATACCATCCCCTATTTACATATCGTATGTGTGTCAACTATGCGAAACTGAGGATAGAATATTTATACCGGTTACTACATCAGGTTATCGATTTTTAAATTTTTTTGAGCTATATTGAGGAGAATTAGATACTAGAAATAGACCCGTAGTTTGCATTTTTATTCTAAAAATTCTTGTAATAAAACAATTAGTTTTTTTTTATCATTCTCATGTTCGAACTTACTCTTCTAATAATAAAACTACATTTTCCTGAATAAAATAATATATATATTTTTTTAACGTCTTCTATTGCCATAAGTAAGTACATATGTCAATATAACTTTTTTTTCTTCTTCTTTTAATTGTTCAGGTGGTGGTGGGACAATTAATATGAGAAATTTACACAGTTTTTAACATTATGAAAACAATGCTTATATAACATATGGCATTAAACTTTTTTTTTCTACATATTAAAGGTAAATAACCACTAACTACACCGTTGGGTGATGAAGCAAGTGTATTTACAGGACCAATTTCGTCACCACCACCGGAGTTCAGCGATCAACCTACACTAGTTCTACAGGATATGGAGTGGCATAGGGGGTTCCTTAATGAATTTTTTGGGGCAATGGGTAGTCTACACGACATAAGCTGTGAAATTGACATGTTTGAGAATCCAGACTGGGCAGATAGTCTTTTATACAAGCATCTAGGTGATGTTACAAGTGCATCTGAACTGGTTCCTCACAATTAAATTCCATCAGAGTACAAAACAGACTGGCTCGACCAATTGTCCCCAAACGCCTTGGAATAGGTACTAGGGGACCTCATGCCACATCCCCCCAATGTGATTGAACAGACTGGGAGTGATGGTGGTGTTATTAACAATTCCCTGTCACTCTCTACCATACCACTGAATGATATAGATAATATTAGTAATAAAATAGCAACAGTACCCCCTCTTCCGGATTTTTTTTCTGTCCAACTCTGTCTTGCATCGCACGTTGGTCAACAGCACAAAAGTTGATTACTACTTCAATTATTTAATCTTAGGGAATATAATAGCAAATCCCCTGGCCATTACAAATTCATATAATGATAATATTCGATCTATTCTTGAACAACAAATGGAGGTGTGGGGAGTGGGGGTCAGTTCAAAAGCATTAATAGCACTAAAAATATTTTTTTAATGAAAGTGTGGGTGAGATGTATTCGAAATACTTGCATACAGAGATGTTGACAATTCACCCGCATTTATAAAAGTATGGGGTTGTTTTTCTAAATTGGTTTAATCTTATTCAAAGTTCGTGGGAAAATTATACTGCGGGGGGTAGTGGATCTGTGGTTTTATTTATTGAAAGTTCAAATGATAATATTTTTAGGTTTAAAAAAGATTTTATCGTAAGAGGGGGAGCGAGGAATATTGAATTAAAATATCATTCAGATTTCGAGTCGCCTAAGGGTATACAACGAATCTGTTTCGATACGAGGCTGCAGTGTTTTAGGTATGCATTTTTAATTGCGGCATACAGACCACCTCAAAAAGCCGCATCTAAGAAAAAAGTGGATAAAATGGCAGTTAATGTTAGGGAGGGTTCAAAGTTCCCCAAAGTAAATTTTAATTGTTTAAATGTTCAATGTACCGTGACACTAAAAGCACTAGATATTTTTGAGCGGGCTAATGCACATTTAAAGATTGGTGTCACGGTGTTACAGTATGAAACAGAATTTGAAGAGGGTCAGTGTTCCAATGAGAAAGGTGTATTATTTCCAGAGCGAGTTTCTTCAATTGAATCAGTAGAACATTGGGTGTGGCTTCTATACATCCCACCCACAGACTCCGATTCAATTGGTCAATTCAATCCGATTACGGATATTAGTAGGGTTCTAAGTGAGGGTAAAAAGCGTGGGGGGGTATGTTATTACTGTCCAACATGCCTCTCAAGATTTCACTCTGATTTAAATTTAAAGCATCACATAAAGCACTGTAAATCTCATGGTAAACAGGCTGTGGAGACGGTAAGCGGAGATAGACCTATCTTACGTTTTAAAAATTTTCAAAACACGCTCCTGCAGAGCAATAAGATCGCTTTGGACTGCGAAGCTAAGCTGACAGACGTGTGCGATCCGTCAAATTCAAATCGTGTTAAAATACATGAAGCCATAGGGGTCTCTTACGCTCACGCGCAACGAGATTCCAATAATACCATGCAAGTGTTGGAGGTAGTTGAGATGTTGAGTGACGGTGAAGACTGCATGCGCTCGGCATTGGTCAGTCTAATAAAAACAGTTAACGGTGCAATTTTGCGCCTTCGTTATACAAATTATC
This sequence comes from Artemia sp. Qi Xiang Cuo, assembly GCF_049724085.1. Classification (NCBI taxonomy): domain Eukaryota; kingdom Metazoa; phylum Arthropoda; class Branchiopoda; order Anostraca; family Artemiidae; genus Artemia; species Artemia sp. Qi Xiang Cuo. The sequence goes on along the minus strand of NC_142799.1, from coordinate 48,252,367 downwards.
CTATGCTCCTATCACCAGATGACGTAGTGGCCATTAAAAATCGTAAAACGTGTTGGGTTTGCAAGGAAGAATTGGATGATGGTGTTGGGAATGAGGGGAGGAGGACGATGATTGACTAAGATCATTTGTGGCAGGAAATTACATCGGAAGGGAGCAATTTTGGAGGGGTAGCACATCAGTCATGCAATTTAAACGTTAGACAACAATATTTCGTACCTGTTTTTTTAAACAATTCAAATTACGACTTAAAATTTGTTCTTCCAGCGTTGGCCCACATTGCCAAGGGAGGAGTTGTGGATGACTCATGGATGGATGGCTTTTTGTTTTATAATATCAAACACAAATCAACAGGGAAGTTAATGCTGAAATAAATCATATGGAAAAATGTTGATAAGGTTAACGAGTGACTGATTAAAATCCGTTTTTTAGACTCTTTCTGTTTCTTCCCCAAATCTTTAAGTTAATTGATTAAGGTGCAGAAAAGTGATAATTTTGATAGCGTCCCCCTCCTCAAACTGCGCTTCCCCGATGATGAAATGTATGATTTATTAGCGTGTAAGGGTATATATCCATATGATTATTACAATTTTGGCTCGAGGCTAATGAAGTGTCACTACCGCCCGTTGCAGCTTTTTACAATTCTCTTACTGAGAGTGAGTGCACCACTAGCGACTATGAATTTGCTCAGAGGGTTTGGGCAAAGGGCGGATGTAAAAATTAGTGGGATTATTGTAAACTTTACTTGGCCATTGATTTACTCACTCTTCTGGATATTGTGTTCAAAAATACGGATAAAATATATGGGTAATTTGGTTGTTTTTTTGTTCTTTTTTTGGCCACTCCTATTTGGTGTTGGTGATGTTGAAAAAGTATAAGAAGATAAGTATTAGTTCGTTTTACCTTTGTTTTTATGATTCTTTTTTATTAGAGTACATTGATAGGTTTTTATGTTACTCGCTGAGATCGCGCCTTGAAAACTGATCTGAGTGGACAGTAAACTAATGAAAAGTCGGACGCAGTCCTTTTGGATCTGAATTCTCTTTGCCCATCGGCACTGTCTCACTACTGTTTGCCGTGTGTCAATTATAAATGGCTTAACAATCCCTGTACTTCAAATTTCCCCGACATTGCCAGTGTTGAGGAGAATGGTACACAGGGATGGTTTTTTGAAATTGACGGTGAAATACCCATGGAAATCCATGACTCGGTAAAAGACTTTGTTTTTCCGTGCATAAATAGACCGGTGGGTAAGGACTCTCTGAACCTCTACAATTGATCTTTAGTAGTGGACGTGAGTCTGCATTTGGTACTTTCAAAACAAAAACTATTTGCCAACTTCAACCCAAAACAAAATATCGTTATTCATCGCATGCTATTGAAATGGAAGGTGTCAAATGATTTCAACGTCACAATGATTCATAGAGCCCTCCAATCTAATCAAAAGCGTTACATAAAAACGTTTATTGACACCTTTGTCTGTAAGCGTTCACAAGCAAAAACAAAGGTTGAAAAAGATATCTATAGACTCATTTTGAGATCAACTTTTGGTAAAATGAGCGAGTATACATTACACAGAAATCAATCTGACATTTTTATCATCCCCTAAAATTGTGCTTGACTCATTGTAGATCAAAAATTCTCATTGTTCACGATCATAGACTCCAAGTTGTTGCTCCTACATCGCAAGAAAACACACCTTGTATTAAATGAAAATATTGAAGGCGGAAGTGCAATAACTGACATATCCAAGGAACTAATGTTTTCCTTTTATTATAATGTGTGCAAGGTACAGTGGCCTATTGAAGGAAAACTTCAAGTGTACTACGGGGACACTGATTCACTCCTGTTAAAATTCAAAACTGAAAATCTATTTAAAGATTTTGAAAATGGCGAGTAAATGAGCTCATGAATGGACTAATCTAACTCACATGAATCCCTTTGCCCAGAGCTTGTGAAATACCAGGTCTAGAATCTACTGTTAATATTAATAACTCACACAGGCAGCAATCCGATATCCAATGGTGTGTTTCCTGGTCCAAAAGAATATTGCTAGGAAACTCACGGCACGTATATCAAACAAATTTGCAAGAGGGTACCTATATACTTTTAAAAAAAAAATTTCGATATGAGTGTGTATAGAAACTGTGTGGAACGAAGTTTAGTGCCAAGGGCGAAAGTCATGGCGATTCGCTCTACAATTTAAAAACTACACAGTTAGATTTGAGAAAAACGCCATATCGACCATATCAGACAAAGTATTTGTACTTGAGGATGGTGTAAAGGTACTACCACACGGGCATTATTTAATTTCAGACCTAATTGAATTTAAATAGTAAATAAAACAGCTCTTTATCCAAAAATTAAATTAAATTCACTAAAAAAAAATTATAATTTGGGGCGGAGGGATTTTTTGGGTAATTTTTTTTTTTTTAATTCTTTTTTTTCTTTATCACAAACACTTTTCAATGTGTGTGTGTGTGTGTGCAAGGCAGATCAATTTCCAGTATTTAATGCCAGCCCCGGCCCGGGGCCGCCGCCGCGGACCCCGGCGCCGGCGCGTCCCGGCCCCGGCCACCACCGCGGCCACCCCCTGCCGCCGCAGCGACCACCACCATGCCAGCCCCCGGGGGAGGGGGGACCTCAAAATTTTGAATGTTTTAATTAACAGTGGATTATATTATTTCACAAGTGTGCACATTAGTCCAATAGATGTTTATTTTTTTTTATAAATAAAAAAAAAGTGTATTCATTTAAGTGTTCATTTTTTTTTCTAGTGGCTATGTAAATGTTGAATTTTTTTTTATTATAAATAAATTAAAAAAAAGTGTATTTTTTTTATTCATGTTTAATGTGCCTTTTTCAATGTAGTATTTTTTAAAAAGTATTGTCACCTTTTTTATGTATATAATAAAAGAAAATATTACTCTTTATTCTTCTTCTTCTTCTCGTTATTATTATTATTATTCTTGAGCGGAGTAGTAATAGGGAAATCATTTAGTCATCAGACGGCCATAGTCTACAGTTAGTTGTCCAGGTGAACTGTTGAGGGGAACATTTATCAATTTAAAACACAATTCAGATAGTTTCCGTTGTAACCGTCAATGTTGGGCAAAACAAAGCTCTTGAATAAAACAATTAAAAACCGCAATACAATTTTTACGGAAAAGGCAAAAAATATCTGCTATTGTTGCAGCATTTGGAACGAGTCATACGATAAAATAACATCAATTGCTGCCACCACCATGGGGTAGATGCAGACACAGTTCATACAATGACTTGACGTTTTCATAATTAATTAAACAAACTCGTTGCTTGTCACTTAACATCTTGGTGAATCTGTTGAAAAATGGTCCCAACACATGTTACAGTTATTCACTGTTCAGTGTCATTATGAAAATAGTTCCATTACTCTGGTTCTACACAATCTCTTTCATCAGAGCAAATGTATGCGAACACTTGCATTGAACTGTACCTACTATATCATCTACAGAGTTGTTTGTAATTCGGGCTCGCTAAGAGATCTCAATAGACAAATCCACCCAGGATACCCATAAATTCTACTACCATAAAAAACAAATGAACCTAAAGAAACATTCGGCTTCAACAAATAGGATCTTAATAAAAAAAAAACAGAGGAGATACGTGTAGTCACAGATATTTTTGAAAATGAAATTACAGTATATCTCCCCGTGAACACTAAAAAGACCTATTAGTTGCTATCATGACACTGAAGAAACTACATGAAAATAGACGTTTGTTTTCAGTTCTAAGCACTTCAAAACCTCCTCTCAGGAAAGCAATACTCAAACACGGTATTGAAAACGATTTCATTAATATAATATCTGAAATTTTTTTAAATGTTATAGAGGTTATTTTTAAACTGCAATAATATGTTAAGCAACATGAAAATCATCATCTTAACATTTCAATCAAAGTGGCCTATAAAAAGAAAGGAAAGAATTTCATAAATAAACGACTTCTTCAGGCGGGCGGTAGCTTTTTCACACTTTTACTGCCAATAATTGCAGGACTTGTAAAAAGTTTTCTCTAGAGAGAGAGAGAATGGCAAAACCCTATAAATTGACTCCAGTAGAACTCACTCTCTCACCCGGCGAAAAATTTGAAAACCATCTGAGTAAATTAATTGACAATGAAAATATCTAAGATGATAAAAACTGCTTTTTCTTCAAGACGCATTTTGCCGAGGGGAAAAACACAGGCCCTTTTGCTAGAAGTCCACTGCTGCTGCTGCTGCTGACTCCAAAAACGAATCATCTCCTCAAGATTATGCTGCTGGAACAAAATTGAAGATGGTGTATTTGTATTAATTTATAACTAAATTGATAAATAAAAGGTTCACAAATGCGCGCGAAAAGTTAACATGACTTCTAGCTTATCTCACGAAAAGTGATCATGATCACATTCAATCTGAGAGCATTAGGAAAAGGATTATAATTCAGGGCAAGCGCTATAATCTACTTGATTTAATCTATGACATGATTACAAATCGTAAAGGACTATTATCTCTTGACACTCATCTATTCAACTTTCTAAATACATTAAACTTTACCAAAAGTCTTATTGGCAATAGACAAATTCTAAAAAAATTAAATGAACATGCATCATCGTCATCATCATCAACAACAAGAACATTGACACCATTAAAAAATGAACTTTAAGAAGAAGATTTTATATCAATTTTGGAAAATACTAGTATACCGCTTATAGCTAGACAAAAGAGAAGACGTATCCAGTCAACGTCACCATCACCACCAATAGGTAGTATACAACAGGGTAGCGGTCGTTACACAACGTGTTTACGTTCAAAATGGGTGAAGTTCTGAAAGGTGTTTATCAGAATATTGAGGAGGCGGGGAGTTTAAGTTCCCCCACTACTCTTTCCAAAGTCACTAGTGTCCGCACTAAAAGTGTGCAAGACTATCTACAAAATGAATCAAGTTTCACTCTGCATAGAAATCATATACTTTGTGCCAATAAATGTCGAAAAACTAAAGCCTTTTACCCATTGCTTATAATGTAAGCAGATCTCCTGACTCTAAATGAGATTCAACGACGTCACAATACCCCGTACAAGTACATTCTACTTGCAATCATTGTTTTTAGTCGCTATGCATATGCAATTCTATTGCTATCAAAGAGAGTTGTTGAAGTTGCTCAGGCCATTGAAAGTATTCTCGAACATAATTAATATAAAAAAATTCAAACTGATCTATGTAGTTAATTTTTTAATCCCACTTTTGCATAAGTACTTGAGATATAGTAAAATGCTCTATCATAGTCACAGTCCTATAAAGGCTTAATTAGTCGAACGATTGATAAGAAGAATTCGCCTTTTAATTTCAAGATATTTTACGTTAAAAAATACACCGGCTTTTATTTATGATATTGATAAAATCATGTTGATTTATAATCAAATACCTCATCGATCATTGTCCAACTCTGCACCAACGGAAGTTCATCATTCTGATCATGATACAATTGACAGCTTTCTTAAACAGTATTACAATGTATCGTCGGTTGTACAGAAGATGAAAAATGAAATCAATGCCGGTGATACCGTTCGTGATAATAGAGATACTAATGTTTTTGAAAGAGGGAAGTATGCATGTTTCACAGAGCTTTTTAAGGTGGCGATAATCCTTGACACTAAGCCCATAACTTATTATCTGCGCGGTACCAAAGATGAGGGGATCCCTGGTAGCTCTTATGACTATGAATTGCAAAAAGTTAAAAATGCCAGAGAAAAATACCAAATTGAACAGATATTAAAGAGACGTACTCACGGGGGTAGGGAGCAGTAACTCTCTTGGTGTATAGGGCACAATTCTGATTTTGATTCATGGGGCGGGGCTAAAGATACTGAAGATGCCTCCGGGCTTCTACATAAATTTCTTTTCCAAAATTTCCGATCTTCTCTATAACGACTTGAATAGGACAAGTGATTTTTGGACAAAACTCCCCCCTGCCATCAAATTTGACGGTGCATATGAAGTGGCTCTTGTCGACTGTATTCTCAAAAATACCTATGACATCCTGAGAAAGGATCGTGAGTATGATATAAAAATTATACCACTTGATTGGACTATGAAAGGGTTGAACTATGTTGACTATAAATGGGTTGAAGCACTTAAATCTAGTGAATATCCACATGCCAAATTGAAATATATTGAATATGATAATATGACGGTCTTGTGTAGTACGATCAATAGATAAATTTCATATCGTAGGAATTGTACATTCCATTTTAATTATTCATTGGAACAAGATAGGATTTACATTACCTCACCTGTTGACACTGAAATAATTATTCTCAATGATAATCTGAGAGATGTTCTTGGCTTTAAACGGAATATGATCAATGGGAAAAATGCTGACACAGTTTACGGGATGAATCAAGTTATTTTTGCTGATTATCCACCTGGTTTTGCCTCAGACTCTTGCATATTTCTCTATGCATCCTTTGTGGAAACATCGAGAGTCGGTAATTTCAATGTTTCGCTTCTGCGGGTCCTTGAGAGAAAAAAAACTTATGAACTTGTTCATCAATCTGATATGAATAACCTTCAATACTTTCCTGTCGACAATTCCTATTTCGATTTCTGTCAGTTAACGCTAAGAAGTTAATTGGGTAACACTCTAGCAAAAAAAAAAGTACTAGCTGTGATTACTTGTCTTTTCCGACCCATTTTAAATGACAACACAATCAACAAAAATCAACAATAGAAGAATTCCATTTGTCTGTATCGATATCGATTGTTATGTTGGTGCTTTGAGTCCACGTCAAATAGGCAATGGATTGGACTACGACAAGGGTCGTACTACAATGTCTGGCTTTGGTCTTGGTAGCTGGTTTGCTGGGCTATTTCGTTCTGCACTACCCCTTTCCATATAAAATCCTTTATCTGCTGCATCAAATTTTGCTGCCTCAAGACTACAGGACTGGGGGTCGGGCAAGAATTTCAAGGAGAGTGTTAAGGAAAATATTACATCTTCAGCGAGAGCCGTTGGTGAGCAACTAAAATCTCGACAAAATGGGGAGGGATTCAAAATGATGTGTCCGCTTCATTCACTCAACAGTCTCCTTCCGGGTAGGACGCAAAATAAATCAACAAAGACTCTGATGACTAATACAAGGAAGACCAATAAGCAGAAGAAGAAGAAAAAGAAAAAGATTGTTAGATCAAAGAAGGATTTCTTCTCTTAAGATGACCTGTCTCCCCCACAAGGAATCATATCAATTAATCAGCTCCTCATTGAATCTATACAATGCTGAAAATGTTGATGTCAGTGTCAATATGGCTACTATGAACAATTTCATCCTCAAAAGCCCCTCTCGGAAAAGATAAACTTTCAAATATATTCCAATGAATACTATTTCATTGATTTGTCGTCAACATTTATTGATTTAAATTTTGTGTTGAAGAAAAAGTCAGATAATACAACTCCAAATGACGGCGATGGTCTCTCCTATGAAAACTGTATTCTACACAACCTATTCAAACAAATTAATGTATTTATTAATGGAAAATTGGTGAGCACTAGCAATAATTTATCAAACTATACGCGCTACATACAATTTATGATGATGAAGCCAAAGACATAAAGGAAACTTAGAGGACGATCATTATGGAATGAATTTCAGTCTGGTGGAGATAGTGACGATTATTTGACTACCGCAGTGACTCAGGAGTATCATCTAGTTTGAAAATTAAATCATGAGATATTCAATATATCCCAATGGCTACCCCCCCCAATATCAAGATTGACATAAAGCTACAGATGGCCCCATCAAATTTCATTTTGAGAAAAACGCTTCCTGCAGCACCCGATGCAAATGTCATTATCACATCGGCAATTCTCCACGTCCGAAAACAACAAGTTATCGGCTCTGTTGCAATGGCATTGGAAAAGCTAAGAGCCAATAGCAACAACATTAAACTTTTTGTCCCCCATACGATCACCATTCAGCGTCACATTTCCACCGACTCTCGTAGCTATAGTGATTCGTCATTCGTCATTAGACAAATCGTAATAAAAGTGTCTTTTGCCACTGTGAAAATTGGCAGTGTCGTTGTATCCCTGACTGAATCATCCCGTGGATTTCTGATTTTCGGTCTTCTAGATTTGTTTGCAAAGTATCGGGTAATCCACAATAAGCTTTATCATTTGAAAACAAATCTTATATAACTCTGTGAGAGTTGACTATGCAAACTCTAGATCATGACTCTCAATTATTTGAAAATAGAATAACCTATTCCATGTTTTCAAAAAATCAAGGAGTTATTGTTTTGGATTTGTATGTTACACAGGATATGACCATAGTACGAACAGCGAATGTACGTTTAGAGTGTACATTTGCCAATGCTCTGACTGAGATTATCACGCTAATATCACTGAGTCAATTTGAAACCTATTGGGAAATCACCCCGACGGCAGTGTTCTACTAGACCTAGCACCATGAACACAAACCAAATGAGCAACGTATTTAGTATGGCTCCATACATGTCCCGGTACAAGTCCTATTGCATACCCTCGTACTTCATTGAAAAATTCAAAGGGTTAACAATACCCTAATCATTGTTAAGAGCAGTCCGTCGACTTTGAAACCGGCCATTGGCTATGCCTCTATCAAACAGCGATGAATATTTAATTTTTTGACCCTCTTTGCCTATAACATACATTCTATGCTCCATATGTAAATAGCTTTATTGAAAGAAGGGGGGAAACTATTATTCAAAATCAAAGAAGAGTACAGGATTTAGCAACTAAGACATATGGCTTTCATGCACTACTCTTTTTCATGTTCAGATGTCGTGGCTAAAATTACAAGCAGTTTTTCGATATCTACGTTTACGTACCTCGATTGAACGAATTTATTGTTGATAGTATAATTAAAATTTCTTTCAATTTCTTTTTTTGGTCCAATCTAATAAATTTTTATAAATTGTTTTTCTAGATTTTTTTTTAATAAAAAAAAAAATTATATACATTTTAAAAAACGACTTTTATAATCTTTGGATTTCATCAACTAGTAGGTCTTTTTCGACAACAACTATTGCAGCTAGATTATCTGAATTCACAGTGTACTGATCCTGATGTAGTGCAACTTCAGGGTCACATTTTCTACGGTAGAGTGTGACTTCACTCTTGTCATATCTCTTTGTATAGTCAATGATACTATTCTCATTCATTCTATAGAATTCACATGTTTCAATTTGCTTATTTGAACCAATTTCACGAACAGTGTCCTCAAGTGTCGAATCACATTCCGCCACTGCCAAATAAAAATCAGTCAGCTTGGAGTCATAAAAGCAAATGTCTTCAGAACAATGACGTAGAAATCATACTCGTTGTTTTTTCCAGAAGTTGAATCGATGACCTGGTTCCTTCTCCCAGAACAATCTAAAACCACGAAGATACCAATCTCGTAGCAATAAACTAAAATACCGGTTTGTCTTATTTCCAATCGTTCTGGGGATTGTATTCTAAAACGGATTACTCTTTTAATAGTGGCTTTAGATGAGTTAGTGGCCTATCGGATGGGAGTCGCCCACATCTGCCGGAAGAACAGTGCCTTCTACAATTTGCGCTCCATACACTCTATACAATACTAACATGTTGTATAATCCCCACTTTTCATCATACTCCTCAATCATTTTACAAGTTTCACATGATGATGACCATCTGCCCTGTGAGTACATACATAACTGACATGTGTTGAACGTTTTGTTATGTGTTGATACTCTCACTACCATAATGAGACTGACCTAGGAACTAACTAAATTATCCGAGATAGAGATAGAGAGGAGTATATCATCCTTAAGAACCATTTTTCTTACAGAAAAAGTTCTAAATTTCTAATCTAATTTTTAAAAGCTTATCCACAATATCATTTTGCCGTGTCGTGATCAACATAACAATAAATTGTGTAAATGCATTTGGACCACGACGTAGAGGCTTCATACAGTAGTCTAATGATGAAGAATCAGTTTTCATTATCTCAACAAGCATTCCCCGAGGAAATATCTTCCTTTGAATAGACAACTCTAGAAAATCATCATCTAGAATCAAACGTTTTTCCATAAGAACTAGAGTAAGAATGAGTCACTCTGTATAAAATCGAACAATTTTTTAAATTATTAATTCTCTATCACTCAACTCCATATTAACCAGTATATCTTTTTGTGGTCCAGAAAATATGCTCTTGTGTTCTTTAGAAAGAAAGAAAAATATAATTTAGTTATATACAGATATACGTAGTAAGGTTACAATAATAATAATATTCGGTGGTATCCTTTTTTCTTATCAATATATTTCGATAGGACATCTAATGTTGACCGAAGTTTATTTATATGGAGAATATTCACTTTTCAAGCAAAACATAGTTGCTCCTCCTCCTTAAACTTGCTTAATGATATCACTTATCTCATATACATAACGTCCCATTCAAGATATAGTCTAAAGCCAGCGGTTATTTCCACAGGTACATTAGTTAGTCGTATATCGTTGCTGCTGCTGCTGTCGGTTCCATCATTAATCTCCAATAGTGTAAATGCACCACTCATTTTTTCTCCACTAATATCCTCTCAAATTTTCAACTACAATGAAAATTACTCCTCATATCCGAATCCAACTACTAATCAAGTTAGTGTAACCGCCACTCTCTCTCTCTTTGACCTCCAAAAATGAGTGTCACCTCAGAAAACCTGTCTGGTAAGGTAAGTATCGTTCGTAGTAATAGGTGCTTGAACCCTGGTAAGTCTTATTACGCAATCACCTTCAGTAGTGCATTCTAGCATACTACTTATATATATATATATATATATATATATATATATATATATATATATATATATATATATATATATATATATATACGAGATGACGACCACAGTATGCATGACCGAAATATCCAAACATTATTTTGTTTTGATTCACTGTCTAACAAAAGGATTTTCCCTGTTGACCTGTTATTCATACGTCACGGAAATGCAATTTGGTCTTCAAGAATACATACAAATACATTGGACTTTCTAACTAAGAGGTAGGCTGTCACCCGCGTCACTTTTTCATTATTGTGTCACTCTTTCAGCAGAAGTTGAAATCTACCTCACATTGATATTCAAACAAATAATTGATAGTTATAAGCTGATTGGCTATTCTCAGAATTTCGCTCCTCAGCATTTTGGCTTTATTATGCTACTACCACTTCTTCAAACTATTAACTGCAGCACCAATCCACCTGAGGCTGAACAGCTACGCAAGCTCCTCCTCCACCGGAATCTGCTCAAAGTCTCGCTCTTCATCCTGCCGTAAAGCTCTAATATCCTTTAAATCCTTCCAGCGACCTGTTCTCATTGACCCTATTCACGGACGACCTGCATGTGTTCTGTGGTTTCTCCATAAATCAAATTTTCGGCATCCAGGTATGTTTTTGCTTGGATCTAAAATCGGACAGTAGTTTGCTAATTTCGACACCCAAAGGCAACTAAATGTTGGATAGCAGCTCGCTAATTGAAGTGCAGTAGAAAATCTAATAGATTAGATTTTGGTTCTGGCATTTTTGTTCTGTTATTATGATTCCGAGTACTGGCACCAATTTACAAGAAAATTGTCTGCAAAAGGAAATTATAACACAGACGATATTTTCCAAAGTTTAGGATGAGGAATTTTCGATCTTTTTTCAAGAAGATACAAAAAAGATGTTTTTTTTAAGTCTTGGGGGTGAAATTACTCCTAATTAGCCAGACTATTCTGAGGGACAGGATCTTCGGGATATTTTTTTCCTGGGGGTAGTAAATCAGCAATATTTGTTCCTTGTTTTCTTCTATCTACATTATTGACTAATGTTTTTCCAGCAAAATTGTTTTTGAGAGTAATAATTCAATTGGTAACAATCGTATGAACTATCATGCTATCTTAAATACTTTTTTTTCCTTGCCACCGAAATCAGCAACCACCATCCCTAATTTTAAATAGCGTCAAATTTTTGGGTAACAAAAAAAGGGAGCTATCGCCCTGTATCAGATCTTAAGTCACCCTACCCGGGCACTATAGCATTAAATTTAGTTTTACCGTCCTACCACCCAGGATAGACGGCCGAAAATCACAATCTTTGGCAAATTGTCATCCTTCTTGCATAAGAAGTGGCCTAACTATCTTAAACCTTTTTTTCATTATCACTCTAGAAGGTGGGATCGAACCAAAAGAGCATTTTGAAACAGCCCTTGGGTTCCAATATTCTAACCTTATTCTCTAATCTTCCAAAATATTACCAACAGCAAAAAAAGTCCGTGCGCTTTGGCTGTACATCTCCATCATCTCCATTGGATCCATCACCTTAGAAATATTAATACCCTGGTAAGTGCATCTATCTACTTGATTGATTTTCCCGTTACCTAGTATCATCTCTTCCTGTAGAAAAGGAGCAACAGGTTTTTTCATCAGAAAGTAAGGAGCAACATTAAAACTTAAATTGAACAGAAGCTATTCCCTATATAAGGGAGGCTGTCCCTTCCTCAACCCTCGCTCTTTACGCCAAAGATCTAAAGTTTTTAAAGAATACTTCTCATTCAAATGCAACCTTCTGCTTGAGCAGTCTTTTCTAAAGAATTTGGACAAAAAGTTAAGCTTTAGTCTACACAGCAAGTAAGGTTGAGGAAGTTAAGCTTTAGTGTAAGGGCGGAGGAAGGGGCATCCCCCCTCATATGTGGAATACTTTTGTACGTTTTTAGTTTTAATATTGCTTCTAAATTTCAGTTCAAATCATTTCAGGAAATCCCTTTTCCTCTCTCTCCTATGTAAAATTTCCCTGGAAAACTTCTCCTGGAAACTTTAATCCTCCACAGAACATTGCCCCCTTAGAAAATCTCCCCCACCCGCTGAAAATTCCTTCCCAAAAAATTCCAAATAACAAATGCTATTTATGAAGAATGGGCAAATTGCGTCACTTACAGCACTAGTAGTGTGCAGTATTCACATTTCAACTGAGATTTAATGTTCTAGGTAAAAACTTGCCGAACACCGTGTGCTATATTAACATTTCATCCGAGATTTAATGTCCTTGGTAGGGCGAACCTATCAATATGGTGCGAACAATGTGTACTAATAATCATTAACCTATATGCTAATATATTAGAAATAAGAAATAATGGTTTTCATATTTTTGCTATAAAATAGAAACCACTAAGGTAAACTTTCACAGTTCGAATAACGCATTCATAGCTGTATAAGATTATACATTCTGAATATTACAATCAAATATGGAGAATTTTAAAAGAGAACTTGTGAGTACATTTTTATATATTGTAAAAAAAGAATCCGTTTAAATCCTATTTCCGTTGGAATTTCGGTTTTGTCAAATAATAGAATTACACCAACTTGTTAGATAGTCATAAATAATAGGTTAGTAGTCTGTTGAACTATCATTAATCAGATTCGGGATGCATGCTAAGATGTAATTTGATGGTTTTCCTGCGATATGCTAGTATATAAAATTTATTGAAAAATAGTTGCTTATTGTGCAGGAGGGAGGGGTGGGGAGCTTAAAATTAACTTAACGTACAAAAGTTTCTCTGTATTTTACAATTTCGGGAGTCAATATTACAATGACTCGGAGGGGGCGAAAACACCGTAACGTAAAGCCATTTTTCGGCGTGACTAGCCACGTAAAGTACTCATGATAGTTTGGATCACTTTACTCAGAGCTGTTCCTAGGGTTCGCGGTGCCGGGAAAAAACAATTACAGCGACCCCCTCTTGACTCAAACATAAGGAAAAAAATCCGAATTAAAGTGATAAATTTAATCAAAGTGGGTGAACCCTTAGTCGCCCCCTCCCCCATATTGACTTAAATATTTGGAATTAGCGCTAAAACGTATTTCAAGTGGTGAGTTCAAATTTGGCTAAGCAAAAAATTAATAAATTGTAAATTTACCTTTTTGACTGTGTCATAGTTCTTCCTTAAAGCTAACTTTGGTATTATTTGGCATCATGGGTCAACTATTACTGAGAAACAGTTAAAAAATATCTGAAACCTACAAAATTACTGAAATTTGCTCAGAATGTAGGGCTGAGCCTAGGCAATGAATAAGTACTATTTGGAAAGTGATTGGAAAGAGAGACGGTGGGTATCCGTGAACAAGTGCTAAATTCACCTATTTTTTAATTTCGAAAGTCAATATTACAGTGACTCGGAGGAGCATAAAAACACTGTAACGTAAAGCCATATTTTGGCGTGACTAGCAACGTAATATACTTAGGATAGTTTGGATCGCTTTACTCAGAGCTGTTCGTATGGTTGATGGTGCCAGTGAAAAATTAATTACAGCGACCCCTCATGACTCAAATATAAGCCAATAAAATCCAAATCAAAGTGAAAAATTTGATCAAAGTGGGTAAACCCTTAGCCGCCCCCCCCACATATCGACTTAAATATTTGGAATTAGCGCTAAAACGTATTTCAAGTGGCGTGTTCAAGTTTGGCCAAGCGAAAAATTAATATTGTAAATTTACCTTTTTGACTGTGTCATAGTTCTTCCTTAAAGCTAACTTTGGTATTATTTGGTATCATGAGTCAACAATTACTGAGAAACAGTTGATTCAGAAACTGAATCAACAGAAACTGAGAAATATTTGAAACCTACAAAATTACTGAAATTCGCGCAGAATGTGGGGCTGAGCTTAGGCAATGAATAGGTACTATTTGAAAAGCGATGGGAGAGAGAGACGGTGGACATCCGTGAACAAGTGCTAAATTCAGCTATTATTTTTATTTCGGGGGTCAATCTTACAGTGACCCAGAGGGGCATAAGAAAACCGTAAGGTAAAGCCATTTTTCTGCGTGACTAGCCAAGTAAGGCACTTAAGATAGTTTAGATCGCTTTATTCAGAACCGTTCGCAGGGTTGGCTGTACCGGGGAATAATTAATTACACATACATATCAATTTATATATTTGGAATTAGCGTTAAAACGTATTTCAAGTGGTGTGTTAAAGTTTGACCAAACGAAAAAATTTACCTTCTTGCTTGTGTCCCAGTTTTTACCTAAAGCTAACTTTGGTGTTATTTGGTCAACTATTAGTAAGTAGCTATTATTTACTGGAAAACTAGAATTCAATTCTTATTTAAGGGTAATTCTGCTCAATATCCTAACCAGAAAAGGATAAAGGTGGGAGACGATGTCATATCAAAATTTGACATACAGTGTCAAGACTTGATCACTTCAATGACCAGACCTTTAGTGATTATGTAGGCGCGACCAAAAAAATCCGGACTAAACGCTGAGAGTATAGGTACATCTAACACCCAGGAGCAGGAAAATGAAGGTATGGGTGAATCTACACACCACGGGTGACCTAATGATGTTCCTCATACGGACCCCTTCAATGAAGATGAATCTCTTGATATAATTATAAGTAAATTTGCTGATAAAAAAAATAGAACTTGTAATCGCTCTTTGAGTTTATGTTAAATTTTATGATATGCGTTTCATCAGAGATTGAATCTTCTTTTCGTCTTAATAATTTAAAACCAATTAGTTATGGGCGACGACACGGCTAATTGTAGAAAAAGGGAGGGTGGGCCCCAAAAAATTCTTCTCTGTTATTATGCATGTGTTTTAAATGAAAATAGAACTCATTAAAAATCTATTTGTTTTTTGACTTTATAAAACAGAAGATATTTCACAAGGAAAATAAATTCTATTATTGTAGAATAACATGAATGACTTACCACCACCATCATTATCATCCCCTCTAAAAACTCAAAGGTTGTGCGACCTCGTCGAGGATATATGTATAATGGCACCACCGACAGATTTTAACGATAGTCAACTTATTGACCCACCATCTGTGGACAATGACCTTGAGTTGTACAGAATATTTTTAAAGGAATGTTTTGAAGATAGTGAAAATCTTGATGATTTGCCCTCTAACATTAACGATGATGATAATGACCCAAGTGGACAGATAACTTTTTAAAAGAATATTTTACTGAAAGTAATGTTACTCTTTCCACTAGTTTATTTAATATTCCCCCAACTGCCTTTGAACAGGGTTTGGAGATTAGCTTTGCCCAACCAGATGGATTTGAAGATCAAGGTGTTCCAGAGGATGATTTTGGTTGGGTAAATAAGATGGGTTCTACCACTTGTAAAATTTTGGATAGTTTTTTCCAGACACTTAAATAAGAACCATCCCTCCACTGTTTTAATGAACATCACCCCAGTTCAGCCAAGTACATTTGAAGATCAAAATAAATTTGCCATAGCTGATCAACTTAGTCCCGATACACTGGAATTTATGCTCAGCGAGTTGGCCGATTTTAGTTTACGCCCCATCCCTCTTATTGAGATTGAAGGTGAACAGAGTGGTACTGACATTGAAACCTCATCACCACCAGCAACAATTACACTACCAGATTTTTATTTATCAAACCGTACCTTGCACAATATCAATGTTTATACAGCAGTTTTATCGGATCTGTTTAATTCGTTTATGTTGGGGGACATTTTAACAGATCCCCTGTGTTTAAAATTCCTACGTAAACAAAATTCGAGCACTTCTTTAACAACAGATAAGGGAGTGGGGTGGCAGGGATAGTTTAAAAGCGTCAATTGCACTAGAATTGTTTTATTTTAATGAAAATGAGGGCGAGGCATATTCAAAATATTTACATACTAAGATGTTACCAATTTGTCCGCATTTGGAAAATTATGAAGATGCATTTATGGAGGGGGCTAGCAGTATAGTAACTACATTAGATAATTATAATGAGAGGGGTAGTGCAGCCGTGTTTTTATTTACAGAGAATTTAAATGTAAATATAAGCAAATTTAAAAGATTTTATTTTAAGAGGTAGTGGTGGGGGAGCAGGGCCAGGATCTATAGTTTTAAAATATAATTCAGATTTGGAGGGATGTCAAGGTGTGATTCTATTTCGGTACTAGGTTACAGTGTTTACAGTATGCTTTCCTTATCGCAGCCTTCCGCAAAATAATATTTCTAAGACAAAGATGGAATAATGGGCAGCTAACGGGAGTGGGGAGGGGTCAAAGTTTCCTAAAGTATATTTCAATTGTTTAAATGGTCAATATCCAGTAACACTCAAGGGGATAGATATTTTTGAGCCGCCTAATGAGCATTTAAATTTTGTTGTTACTATGTTGCAAAATAAAACGGAATTTGAGGAGGGTGACCACAGTGATATAAAGGGGGTTATATTTCCAGTGAGGGATCCATCTATTGAATCAGTGAAGCATTGGGTATGGCTTCTATACACGCCTCCTGCAGAGCCTGATTCAATTGGATATTAAAATCCAAATATAGATATTAGTAGGGCTCTGGGGAAGGGAAAGACACATGGAGTACGCTAGTATTGTCCAACATGTCTGTCCAGATTTTGGACTGATTTAAAACTAAAGAATTACATGGAACACTATAAATGTCACGGGTGCCAGTCTGTGGAAACAGTTAGCTGTAATGGGGGGGGAGGGATTTGAGTTAATGCTATGGCGAGTTTTCAAGGAAGGGGAAGTTTTCGATAAAAGGGTTTTGTTCTTCTGCTTCAAGTTATTTCTTTGTACATGAATTCCTCATTTAATTATTTCTATGGATAATCTTCAATTGAATTCTTGTTTGATGGTTCGCGAGTGGCATACCTAAGTGAAAGCGTAACTACAAGCGTAGGGAGCTTAGATTAACCCGATAAGCGGGGAGCTTGCATCAGCAACCATACTGAGTCAAAATACGATTAAATGGATATAGATCTCCTTTGTAGCCAGTGGAGCCACAAGGACGAGGTGTCTCGAGAAATACTAGCATAAGGATAATAAAATAAGAAGATGATGTATTTATTTACTCACAGAACTGGAACAGAGCTTCGGTATATAAAAACACTCGCAGTAAATGGCACTAAGTTAAACTGGTACTGATTCAGTACTATTGTATATTTAATTCACATGGGGTAAAAGGTTGAAATTAAGTCTACAATAAATTGTCCCGAATCTCAAGTAAAACTTTCATAAGATTCATACAAGATTGACATAAGACTGGAAAAAGACTCCAAAATAGACTGACTCCAAATTGCTAAGTTCGAAAACACTAAACTCTCAGATTTTAGCCGAAGGTTACATACGGGCGTTACTGAAGAGCGCATTATAATAATCCTGTTGGTTCAAATTTTTTGTCTTCTATTACTATTGGGCAGTACTGTCCCAATCAGATACTCGATTTTAACTAACCTTTGATAGGATTTATGACTTTTTAAAACTTCACTTAGGACTTCCTAGCATGATACAATTTTTTACTTGATACAAAGTTTAGCATTGTATTACGCGCAAATATCTTCAGAAGCTTTTCCTTGTCATTTATACAATTTTTGACACATTTTATGCAAATTTCAAACCTAAGATTTATTGTGTTACAATTGTAATACAATTTTTCGCTACTTTTTAAATTTGACAATTAATTGTTACTTAAATTGTTTGGGCTTATATTCTGGGCATTTTTACTTGGACAATTTTTGGGGTATTGGAAATTGATTCCATTACATATCATCCTTCCCATTCTTAACGATGTCCTCATCGTTGTATTACCCTACTCTTTCTACTCTTCTAAATTTTAATCTCGCTTTCCCCTTTGTTTTTTGACTTGGTATTTGTTACTTGAATTAACTTAGCCTTGTTAAGTTATATATTTTTTTCCATGTTCACGATTATTTTACTAGCCTACATGTATTAAAACATCACCTTAAAGTCCACCACCTATACACTATATTTGACGAAAGGGTCAAAGAGTTTCTATTGACTAACATATTTGATTTTATGATTATGTAATAATTATTGTTCCCTCTACCTGATACTAAAATTCCTTTACCTGATATGCTAATAATTCTACATAGTTTTAATTAATTAAGTACTGCTTTTGCGACTATTTTATCACTTAAAATGGTACATATTTGCCTTTTCTCCTGACATTATAATGATACGATACGTAACTGATTCTAATTGGTTCTACATGATTCTAACTAATCGAGTTCTGCTTTTGCGACTATTATATCACTTAAAACGGTACATATTTATATTTTTTTTTCTCTAAACTTTGATATACTTCCACCTGACATTTTAATGATACAATACGTAACTGATTTCAAGGGCACTAATATATATATAGGATAAATGATTGGAAATAAAAGGTTTCACAATATAATTTTTAAACTTGATGTCTGATTGCAACACTGGGATAATGTAATTTACCCTTATTTTCAACTGATTATAAAAGGTTTTCAGTATTCACTAAAGTTATATTTAGATACATAAGATTTATACTTACTTCATCATTCTACGTGTCTATAATACTCACATACGTTGTCACTTTATTTTGGGCTTCCGTCGAACTAATTATTGTGTCGGCTAATTGTTTATGTGTTGTCTCCATGGCGTTTCTTCTTTTGGCACCTGTTGCTTGGGATAAGCGCCTACATTGTTTCTAAGTATGACTACGTTCAAAAAATTCTCCTTGCATGGTTCGACATGTCAAATTCGTTAGATTGGTGTTACCATGCCGTGTAAAATTTAAATATGTAAAAAAAAATTCGGAAATTTATCTAACGAAAATGGGTATTCTGTTAACTGGACTGGGCATTTATTATTGAATATTTTTTTACTAGGGAAAGTATAACACTCGTACAGTTTGTGTTTCCCGTAAATTGTTTACGTACAGTCTTTCCTGTATTTGGACTAAGGGTTACGTAAGATTTGCAAGGGTAACTATGGATGGATTAGAACTCTCTCTCAGGTTTTATGTCTAATGCATCCTCTTTGGTTCTTATTATAATGATACATCATCATTGAGGGATTAAACCGACAATGAATGGATGGTTTTCTTCTTTTAACACTTCATTTTGGGAAAAATTTAGCGCGTACAGTTTATATTTCCCACAAAATTGATTATGATTGGTTCCTCTTCTCATGGAGGATAGTTTGGTTTCGTTACACCTAATTGGGTATGTTCAAAACTTGATCTTGGCCTCTTGGTTTAACATATTGTCTTTGATCTGAGGCTTAAGATATATAATCTTTGAGGAATTGGCTCCAGGGTTATTCTTGGTGTTATAAACATTAGATCTTAAGGACTTTGCCGTCTAAGGATAGTTATTTGACGGATATTTATGCAGTTTTACGACATGACTGGTCGGGGTGGATCAATTCATATATGAATATCTATATATGGAATTCTTGATTCGCCGATAATGGTTGGTGTAGTGTTACCTGGTACTAGGCTTGGATAACTTGGATTTTCATTAGGTCATTGTCTTCAGGGTTTCCTCGGTGAGTACTTATCGGTGGTTGACGAATGATGAGAGTAGATGCTACTAGGTTGTATCTGTGTTGTTTGCTGGTACACCAATAGTTAATCTGCACTGATTACTCTGCTTCCTAGAATATAAATATCTGGGCAGAATCATATGCTCTTTATAATCAAACAAGTTAAAACACGCACAGCAATAATACAATATTATACGGGGACTATTGTTTTAAATAATAGTCGTGATTAGTCTTACTAATCATATCAATTCAATATGGGTATATTTAAACTCAAAGATGAAATGAATAAAAGCAATCATCATGGTCTACATGCATATTGCAGCAATACTAGGTTACTACGAGACAACTTAAGTAGTTATAAGAAAAATGATTATGTTTACAAAAAAATAACACTATACGAAATTTTCAAGATTTGGTGATTATATATATACTTGTATAGATGTGCGTTTGACATCTGTACAATATTTAATACATTCTTAAATGTTATTCAACACATCTATTTTAGCATTAACTTTTCTATTATATAACTACATGCGAGGTAAGTTACATGGTTTTATGAGAGGTCTTGATTTACTATAAATTTGCAAGTTTTGACTATTTATGTGCGTCCATGCCGCTTAAGAAATACATCCTTGCAGTTGCATGGGTTTACACAAACGGTAAGTAGCGATTTAGGATTGGACATGGCATGAATGATGACCTCTACTCCCATTCGCTCGATCATGTACTCCTTTATTTTTTTGTTTAAGGGTTATCAGGGAGTTCCGGGTTTAGATTTTGCATCTCACTCGGCTCCATGTGATCTGACTTTGCCCTTTTTCTACGCGTCATTCTCAAAATTCCTCCGTAATTTAGGTTCAATACGATTCTTATAGAATACGAGATCATGAATACGAATCCCACCGTCAGGAGGATATACCACCAAAAATTCGTTGAAAATATTCCGTATCTACTCTCTACATACGTCAATCTTTGGTTTTCATTGGTAAATAGGGGAATTTGAGAGTCTAAGGCTTCTTTTATTTTTGTTAATGGTAAGGTTCCCTTGACATTCTCTATTTTTGACCACATTGCGGTTTTCCCTTCTTCGTTTGCGATATTGGGAATTGTATATGATAAATTTATTGGTTTGAAATTGACCACCTTGGGGCTTAATATATTCGTGCTTGTGGTTATCAGTGATGTCTGTACCGTGGCTTCCTTGGTCACCAGTCGGCATCCTTGTTTTACTGTCACCGTTCCCACGTCCTGTAATAGTAGTTCGGTTCTGTAGCTTGGATCGATTTTTTCTGTACCATTATAACAAGAGATAGTCCCGACTGTTTCTTTTGGAACGGAAAATATCGATAGGTCATTTCTAAGATGAATAAATATTTCTCGCTTAGTACTACCTATTAGCGCTTCGCATGAATTTGGAATTTCCTCTTGTTGAGTTTCTTTTAAGAATATATCTAACATACAGGATCCAGGCTTTACATTATAAATAGGCAGGGTTAGTTGACATACTAGATTTTTGAATGCTACGCATTCCTTAAGGTCCTGTGGATTTGCTAAGGCATATTTTCTTCTATCTTGATCGACAACTAAGTATTACGATTCGGGGGTGATAGTAATGAACGAATTGGTTCTACCTATATTGATTGGAAACGTGGAGATTTGATACAAGTCATATATGGATTGTTATTTTATTAATGGAATTGTTACTACTGCAAATAGTTGTTCATTTATCTCTGTTATATGAACTTTTAGTTTGGTGTAATAGTGGAACAGGTTTGCTACTTTTGGTTCTGTAGGTAGATGTAGACCGAACGTTAAATGTGTTTTTATCTCGTCTAAGATAATTTTTAGGTTCGATGGGTACACTAGGTCACATGACAAGATTCCTCCGGTAAGAGCAAATAATGCACATTCAAATTTGGGGACATCAGTTGTCAATTTAAGCAATGACATTGTCACGATGTTTAGTGACACCATAGTTAGACTTGAATCAGAAATCACACGATCTACTTTATTTTTTAAATAATTCATAATGCTTACTGTCTTTGATATTTTCTTTGAAATTCCTTAAATTTTGTATCTCTGATAATTGGCTATACTGGCCTGTATTTTTGGACATGTAAGGTCGTGATCATGGCGTTATTTAGTTTTCCTACGTTTTTTCTTAGGATATTTAGGTCTTCTTCGGTTGATAGCCCAAATAAGCATGAGGCTAATTCTCTTACGAGTGGTATTAGACCAGCTGATCAGTGGTATTGGCTTTTTCGAAAAAATACCTCGAACATTCTTGTTGCACTCTGTTTTAACTTTATTATTTCTGTATTGAATAATTCAAATAGTGCTTGCAGTCTCTGTCTATATAATATTAAGAAGGATTGGTGAATCGATACTCTTAGGGCGTTTTTCTCATTTAGCTCAGGTAATGGTTCAATATCTTCCCTTGCCGGCTCGTCGGCCATTGCTAATCTTGCACAAGTACGTTTACCGTCTATTGTCCAACATTTTTTATTTATGTAATAATTTTCTTCATCTTTTTTATTTTTATTTTTATTTTCTTCTGGTTGAATTGCCTGTACTTTTATCGTTTGTAGTTCAGTATGCCTTACTGGGAGTCTTGCTCTAAATCTTATGGTAAATACGGCAATTGGCCGGGTGCGGTAAAAGGTGGGCCCTATTGACCACGTCCATTTCGTAAGTATTTTTGGTCTTAGATAAGTTAGTATGGTCAAATTTGTAGGTGATTTCTTGCTAAGTGCGCTTACTTCTGGAACTGTGCTCGTTGTAGTTTCCGACATTGAAGATTGTATATCTCTTACTGGGGTCTCATATGTAGGCGTGGTTGTCTTGGTGTTTTTTCTTTTTCTTTTTGTAGGATTTTTATTATTGTCATCTTGTTTTGTCTTTGAGAATTTTAAATCCTTTAAGTTGATAACTGGTCTGTAGTCTTTTTCCTTTGTGAGTTTTGATAATATTTACTTCGTAACATTTTGTTCAGCATGATTTTGCCATAATTCCTTGAGAAAAGTCCATAGGGTCGGTAGTTCATTAAGAATTGCGTAATTTTCATTGTAGAGTTTATTTTTCTTGGAAGTTGTCAAGAAGGAACCTGTGGTATATTTTGTCGTAGTATATTCGCTTATAGATCCGTCCGCATTACTTAATTCTCTTTTTCTTCTGTTTCCTCTGTTGTTATTTCCAAGAGCTTTATTGATTTCTGTCATTTTCTTGTCAAAGTCGTCCACTATGAATTTCAAATTTACTTTAGGAAAAATGGGGGGTAGATTTCCTGTATTTTCTTTGTGGTGCATGTCTTTTGTGGTCTGCAAGTTTTTGTCCGATTTTAAGTAATGGAAGATGGAATCCTACAATTGATTAGTACTTTTTTCTAATCTCATCACTTTTGAAATAGAGTTTCCAATGTTTTGTGATACAATTTCAGGAATATCTTATGGTTCTTATGACTGGCGAGTAAAGAGTTATTAGGTTTGAAAAATCGTCAAAGCTTCACGATATCTGGAGCTTTGGATTTGGAAATAGTGATTTTTATGATATTTGTTATCCACATCCTTTTTGTTATCTCTGGAATTAATGTTTCATTAGACATAATACAGGAAAACTTCCTATGATTGATAATCAAACGAGAACTTAGATTCTTATTATTTGTTCTTTTTTTTTCTTTTAGGGAAGGAAACAAGGTACTAATTATGATATTATATTTATATTTTTTTATGATAATCTTCGTTACCCCAAGGAAACAAGGTGAGATTAAGATTTGCGTTCATACAACTTGTTACTTTGCTTATGGTGAATGTATTGTTGATTCTTAGGCTGGGGGGATAGATATTTTAATTATTTTCACACAAGAATTATTGTTTTAACATAAAAGGTGCGTCGGGTTAACTTTAATTATTTCGATTGGGACAGTTTTTTGATTTCTTGATTATTTTTGATTTTGATTCATAAGTTTTAATCCTTTGAAATATGATTTTTTTTCTTTTGTCTTTATAAGTCACACTTCTTGGATTATTTAATTACTGTTTGTAGTATTTAATTTCTTGGAGGGTGTCTTGTTTACCATGGTATTTAACGCAATATGAATTCCCTTCGATTTTAGAAGCTAAATTCTGTTTTTTAAACTTATCGAGAGGCGGTAAGTCCGTCTGGAAAGGACCTTTAGTATACCATTACCGAGTTTTGTGTTTTCTTTGTAATTTCCTAATTTCATGTTGAATAAAATGGAGGTATTTCCCCTTTCTACCGTTATATTTGATTCCTAATTTGCCTCTCGCTGGCCGATATTTTGGGGTGTTTGCAAAGTCTAGACCGAACTCGTAGGATTTTACGTCAAATTTCCTTAAATCATACTCAATGTCCCATTTTTTCGCAAAGACTTCTTCCCCTGATTTATTCACGACGATCATTGCAGCCGAGTATATGACGTTTTCTTTTGCATGCTTTATACATATGTACTCCGTATCAATAAATGCTTTGGCCATTCCATTATTTGGTCCTTTCAGAACATTTCAGAACAATGGCCAAAAGGAGGTAGTTTCTATTGACTTTTGTCTAGTTAACTTTTTCAAGATTGGTTATAGTCATGGTACACTCTAGGTCGAGGTCAAACTACCTTTTTACCGGCATTTCCTCAATACATCGGGTACTCATTCATTCGACCGTAATTCGAGTCATCTCAAGCTCAATATTAACCAATAATGAATTATTACATTGAGGGAGAAAAAAAAGGTAACTTCAGGTCGTCGAGGTTGAACTACTTTTTCACCGGTGCCACCTTGCACCTGGCTATTTGTGTGTTCGAACATAATTCGATCTCTAAAGCTCCGTAATCTAGTTTAACGACTTTGCGGTCACAAATTTCATAAAGGCTTGAAATTATAGAGACTTTCAAGGAAATACCTTCACTTTTCAATATACAAACAATGTATTTAGATTTCGTGACATTTGCTCTACTTCATAGTTTTATAAATCTTTATACACTACTGGTTTGTCCATATAACGCACTTATTTTCTTTATTAACGATAATAATCGATTATCATAGCCATAACACTTCAGGTAATATCAGAGGGTTCATTTATTATTAATTTCAACGAGATTATTTATATATACAATTTCATGTCTTCCGCTTGAATGCCATGTCTTCCGGGGGGTGGGGTATTTTTTGTAACAGGGTCTGTTGCCAGGAGGTTGATTCCTTGAGTTTGACTTTGGATACAGTTATGTGATGGTATTGTGCTAGATTTTCATTTTCAGGATGTTCCTGGGTCCAGGGCAAGGTGCTTTGCCTTGTTTTTATCGGATAATTTATCATGTCCATGGCTTCTCTTAAACTTTTTGTATTTCTTGTATTTGTATGCTTGGGTGGAGTCTTCCTCCTTTTTGCACCTGGGGTCTCCACAGCTCTGTTTAAGTCCTCCTGTAACGATAGGGGTCTTTCTATCGGGGTTGCTGGGGATACCATGTCATCAGGAAATCTTTTAGGGGGACATGGGGTTGAAATTCTATCGGGGAAAAATTGGGTTTTTGGGGAAAGTTCTTCCGAACTTTCTGAAGATGAACTACTTGGGCTTTTTGGTGTTCTTATTGGTACAGGTATTAAGGATTTTCTTTTAGGGATGACTAGGTTTTTCATGGCCAAAAATTCTTCAAAATCTTCCTCTTTGCTATGGTTCTCAAAGTAGTTTTGTTTGAAATTAAAGGGCTTTAATTCGGATAGCCTCAACTTAGGAAATTCGTTTTCCGCGCTTGATGAATCTGAAGATGGGGGTTTGGGTGCCCACCTAACCGGGTACCTGGCTCCTTTTATACGGCTAACATGTGCCTTGTATGTTCTCCCGTTTTCTGGGTTTATGATTTTAAAAGTAAAATCATTGTCGTATTTTTTGATTATTCTGTAGGGTCCCGAATATTTATTGGAAAGTTTCTTATTTCTAACTTTGCCTCATTTTGTAGATACACACGATCTCCCACTTTAAAAGTTATATTTCCTTTAATTTTGGAATCGTTTCTCAACTCTTGGTTCATCTTACATTTTTCTAACTCTTGTCTAACCATTTTATAGGTTTTTCTCATATTATTTATAAAATCAATTTTATAGTCTTATGTATTATTGTAATACTGCCTTGATTCTATTATTTCTTGATAAAGTATTTTAAAATCGCGTCCGAACAAAAGAAAAAATGGACTCTCTTTAGTCGTTTCTGAATATGCGGTGTTAATAACATTAGTTAAATAAGGTAGATACAGATCCCAATCGTTTCGATTATCTTTTGTATAAATACTCAAGACATTGGAAAATATTTTGTGCCTATTTTCAATTTTTCCATTATCTTGGGGATGGTAGGGAGAGATTAATAATTTTTCGATTTTAAGGAAACTCATTAAATCTTTTGTTACTTTAGAAACGAAGTTAGTTCCGTTGTCACTAACAACATGGTGGGGAACACCAAATTTTAAAAATATTTTTGCTAACGCTTTACTTGTGGCATATGCGCCTTAATTTCTCAGTGCTTTGGCAAAAGTGAAGCCGGTAAAATGGTCTATTACTGAAAGAACGCAAGTATGACCTCTATTAGAGACAGGTAATCCTCCGCTCGTACCATATAGGTCAAATGAAACGATATCGAAGGGAAATCTCGTTACTGGAACCCTTCCCATCGGGGGATTAGGATAAGTTTGGGGATTTTTTCTTAAATTACACGCTTCACAATTATTTATATAATCCTTAAGTTTTGCTAATGCCGACGGAACATGAAAATATTGTCTTAACTTGTGAAAGGTTTTGGCTATTCCTAGGTGTCCGCCTATTTCAGAACGGAAATATTCAAAGGCAGGTATTATTAAGCTTTGGGTAAGTACTGGGACAATTAAGGTTTGATTTGTATTTGTTTCTCCTGTTACTATCCTGCAAAGGATTTCTTCGTTCAAGTCATAATAAAAATTGTCTATTTCCCTTTTCAGGGTTCTGAACTTATCGGGGAGGTTATCGGAACTCACAAAATAATTAATAAGAGCCAAACAAATTTTATCCTTGGCTTGGTTTCTTTTAATGTTAGCTAGCGATAAGGGGCTATGAGTGACTTCGTTTTCTTCTACCAGGACTTTAGGTTTACTCTTCTTGTTTTTTCGTTTACTGGGATTAATGGCATTTATTTGCTTAGTTTCATTGTCTGAGGAGTTATCCTCTGGGTATCTACTCAGGTAATCGCAGGGGGCATTCTGTTTACCGGTCACATGTTCGAATTCGTAATCCAGGATCTTGGATTTTCATTATCCATCTAGCTAAAATTCCGGTTGGATTTTTGAATGTGCTCAGGTACTGTAAGCTTTTATGGTCCGAGCGCAACTTAAATCTTCGTCCTACTAAATAATGTCTGAACTTGTCTAAATGGTAAATTATAGATAGTAACTCCAAATTGCGTTGCTGAATAACTTCTTTCGCCTTTGGTTAGAGTTCTGCTTGAATAGCACATAACTATCTCTATGTACTGAGGGGATTCCTGTGGGGATTCGGGATGGTTTTTCTTGGGAATTAATTGGGAAAAGATCGCACCGACACCTAAAGCTGAAACATCGGTATTAACCACAAATTGGAATCGCTTTTCAAAGTCTGGCAACGACAAAATTGGTTCAGAAGTAAGTGCTTTCTTGAGAGTATCTAATGAAGTCTGAGCTTCATTCGACCAGGTGATAATTCTGTTGTCCCCTTTAGTTAGGTCCGTTAGGGGTTTAGCAATTTGGGCGTAGTTACGTATGAACTTTCTAAAATAACTGGTTAAACCAATAATGCCCCTTAGTTGTTTTATAGTTTTTGGCAGCTTGAGGTTTTCTACACATTTTTTCTTCTCAGGGTCCGGTGATATTTGACCTTGGGTCACTATCATTCCTAAAAATTTTATTTCGGATTGAAATAGATTTACTTTTTCAGGTCTACATTTTAGATTACCCTCTCTGAATTTTTCAAAAACTTTGGCTAATGTGTTTATGTGATCTTCTGGTGTTTCTCCCACACAAATTACATCATCCACAAAATGGATAATATTTTCTATACCTCGTAATAAGTGTAACAGAGGTCTACACAATGCACTTGAACTAGTTTTAAGTCCAAAGGGTACTCTTAAATACTCATAAGAGCCATATTCTGTTGTTGAAAAGGCCGTCTTCTAAACGTCATTATCTGCTAACTTAACCTGGTGATAACCTTGTGTGAGGTCAAGCGATGTAAAAATTTTATTTTTGGTTGAAATAGAGTCTAGGATTTCATCAATTCGGGGCAGGGGAAATTTGTCGCTAACTAATTGCTTATTTAAGGCTCTATAATCTACTACAAGTCTAAGGTCCTTGTTCTTTTTTGGCACGAGTATAACGGGGGCTGAATACGGGCTTGTACTTGGCCATATAATATTGTTTCTTTCTAATTCGCCGATTTTATTTTTTAACCAATCTTTATAGGGATAAGGGATGCGATAGGGCTGTTTAGCTACAGGCAACCCTGTAGTTTGGATAGAATGTTCATAGAACGGTTTCAATCCAATATCTTCCTCACATGTAGAAAAAATATCTCTAAAATTTCAGAGCAATTCACATAATTTTTTGTGTAATTGTGTATCTTGGATATGGTCTAATTTAAATTTTTCCAAAAATTGGGATCTTGTTAGGGGGTAACTATTCTTTGGGTTGCTAACACCGATGCTATTAACTAATGCTTTCCTTGGAGTTTTTCCATTTGTTTAGCTCGTGTTCAGAAATCAATTGTATTTCAACGAGGCATGTTCCCTTTTTCAATGTAATCATATCGTTTTCATGTGTGTTAGTCAACCAAATAAAACCTTCGCCTTTCTCATATGAAATGATCTGTTCTTCACAAAACAGATTTTCTGGAATTTCTTTACACGGGGATACA
Organism: Artemia sp. Qi Xiang Cuo; assembly: GCF_049724085.1. Classification (NCBI taxonomy): domain Eukaryota; kingdom Metazoa; phylum Arthropoda; class Branchiopoda; order Anostraca; family Artemiidae; genus Artemia; species Artemia sp. Qi Xiang Cuo. Next base: position 48,223,105 of record NC_142799.1, on the reverse strand, counting down.
AACCAAATTCCGGAATTGTCGTTTACGGGGGTGATCATTTGTAAGATTTGAACTCTTTGCACAGTATTTGGGGGGATTCTTGTTTTACGTACCGTGAATCCATAGTATTTTTCTTCCGAGTTATTTTCTATTATGTTAAGATTGGCGCTTGGTTGTGTCAAGTCTTCCGCTTGTGGGGTTGGTTGTAAGGGTAAATCCAAGTCCTGTTCCATTTACAATAGTACTTAGATTTATTATTTCATTCCATAATTCAGCTATTTTCTTTATTTCTGTTTGTCTATACTCCTGCATTTTCCCTATTTTTGCTTTTATTGACTCGATCCATTTGCTGCTTGATTTTCTTTCTCGTCCTGTGAGAAAATGACGAGGAGTGAGGGTACAAAAGACTTTATTCTATTCACTGTTGCTTCCCATCTCTCCACGCGTTGGAGAATAGAATCGTATGGATACACGAGTCTGTTATTTGCTATATACAATAAAATCTTATTATTTTTTAAGAATTTAGCGCTAATTATTGCTTCGTATGGGAAATTTTTGCAGATTATGACGTTTTTAGGAGAGATTCTATTATCTATTGTCACATCTAAGTATATAGATGCTATAGCGTCCAGCCTGTGACCTGTGACACTAGTCAGACTGGGAATTTTGGACTTTTTTCGTCGCTTAATATACAGTGTTATTCTGCTAAATACATTTGAGATTATTATGCTGAATGATGCACCGGAATCTATTGATGCCTAGATACTAATACTTGCAACACCAAAATTATTTAATATAGGCAATATGTTATTATTATCAATTAAGAAAGGTAAAATTATTGGAAGTGACCTATAAAAAATAATGGCCTCCAGGGTCCCGGTTAATTTTCTTAGGGGCTTAATTCGTTTCCCTGTGTATTTATTTGATAAGTTGGCGTTTGACATTGGGGCTCGGTGGGAAGTGAATTGGGTTCACTAGCAATTGAAGTTCCGAGTTGATTGACATTTGATTGTCTTGGTTGCCACATATTATTGCGCGGGTAAAAATTTCTTGTGCCGATGGCTCGCGGCATTTGAGTGTTTTGTATCGACGAAAAATTTCTTTTTTTTCCCAAAAAATTTCTTTCATTTCCTGTCGGAAAGAAATATCTTCTGTCATCGCTCGTATTCCTATTAAATCTAGTCGGATACACTGTCCGTGAATTATATTGGTCCATGTTTTGTCGCGTATTTGGGTTGGAGAACCGATAATTATTTTGCTTCGATGTTGATGGGAAAGGATTTGAATATGCAAATCCTTGTTGGTAGGGGTTGCGGAACTGTGGGAGGCGCGGGGGGTTATTTCTATAACTTCCTGACCCATTGGCATTTATGTTTGTTCTCCCGAACAAACAGTTATTAAAACTGGGGGTTGTTGGTGTAAAGTTGTTTCTAGTACGGCATTCCCTGATGATATGTCCTTGTTTATTACATGCATAGCATATAATTGGGGGGGTTGTTTACGTAGTTTGTCGTATTCGTGGGTACAAAACGCACTGTTTTTTGCCTGGTAGGGGTTGGAGATCTATTTTGGTTTGGTCTGGGTGAATTGTCTCTCGAAAAGAATCCTGAGGAAGGTCCTCGTGATCGTCCCGGATTTGAATTTTCTACGTTGTTTATTCTTGACTAATTGTGGTTTGCCACAATCGAATCAATTTCGATCATTCTCTCTACTTCTTGGACTGCTAGCTCTAATGTTTGAATATTTTTTGATATTAACATTCGGTATAGTTTGGGGCTCAAACCTTGCATGAAAGCATTTAGTACGATTTTATTATATAAACGACCAGATTCTTTCCCGTATTTAGCTTCAATAGATACCATTAGTCTTTGCAGATATTCTCTAACATTTTGGGTTTCGTCGAAACATACGGTTCCGTGCTTAAGTTTGTGTGTTGAACTAGTTTCAACAAATCTTTCTTGGAATGCTTTTAGCAGTTTTTCTATTGAGTTTACAGGGAGGTTGTTATCTTCCCCTATTGTATTTTCTATTTGTTTTAAGAATGTTAGTGCTTGCCCCTTAAGTCTCATTTACAATATGCCTACTAATGATTTTAAGTCCGTTTGAGTTACTTCTACGAATTGGTTTAATTGGATAATAAATTCATCTACATCTGAATCACCATTATATGAGGGAAGCGATTTTGAAATTTCCACTGTTTTGGCAATGAGTTTTTGCTTTAATAATTGCTCGTTTTGATCTAACGACATTTTTTTTTTTAAATAAATTAAAATTCGGTACTGGTTTTGCTTTTTTTGATATAACTTAAATTTGGCGCGTCTAAATTATATTTTTGTTATTATTTTAAGGGGACTTAGGCTTAATAAAATATTGCACTTCAAAGCATGCACAAAATATAGCACTTTCAAAGCACGCAGAAAATATGGCACTTTAAGGCATGCACAAAATATCACACTTTCCCTATGCGTAATATTTCTCAACAATCTTTTTTTTTAATGTTGTCCTTGTGTTTTTGCTCCTTTAAACAGGCCACGCCAATTGTAATGGGGGGGGGGATTTGAGTTAATGCTATGGCGAGTTTTCAAGGAAGGGGAAGTTTTCGATAAAAGGGTTTTTTTCTTCTGCTTCAAGTTATTTCTTTGTACATGAAGTCCTCATTTAACTATTTGTCGCGATAATTTTCAATTGAATTCTTGTTTGATGGTTCGCGAGTGGCAAACCTAAGTGAAAGCATAACTACATGCGTAGGGAGCTTAGATTAACTCTATAAGTAGGGAGCTTGCATCAGCAACCATACTGAGTCGAAATACGATTAAATGGATACAGTTTCCCTTTGTAGCCAGTGGAGCCACAAGGACAAGCTATCTCGAGAAATACTAGCATAAAGAGGATAAAATAAGAAAATGATGCATTTATTACTCATAGAAGTGTAACAGAGCTTCGGTATATGAAAACACTCGCAGTAGTTGGCACTAAGTTAAACTGCTACTGATTCAGTGCTATTGTATATTTAATTCACATGGGGTAAAAGGTTGAAATTAAGTCTACAATAAATTGTCCCGAATCTCAAGTAAAACTCTCATAAGATTCATACAAGATTGACATAAGACTGGAAAAAGACTCCAAAATAGACTGCCTCCAAATTGCTAAGTTCGAAAATACTATACTCTCAGATTTTAGCCGAAGGTTACATACGGGCGTTACTGAAGAGCGCATTATATTGATCCTATTGGTTCAAATTTTTTGTCTTCTATCACTATTGGGCAGTGCTGTCCCAATCAGCTACTCGATTTTAATTAACTTTTGATAGGATTTATGACTTTTTAAAACTTCACTTTGGAATTCTTCCTAGCATGATACAATTTTTTACTTGATACAAAGTTTAGCATTGTATTACGCGCAAATATCTTCAGAACCTTTTCCTTGTCATTTATACAATTTTTGACACATTTTATGCAAATTTCAAACCTAAGATATATGGTGTTACAATTGTAATACAATTTTTCGCTACTTTTTAAATCTGACAATTGTTACTTAAATTATTTGGGTTTATATTCTGGGCATTTTTACTTGGAAAATTTTTGGGGTATTGGAAATTGATTCCATTACATAGCGGTGACAAGGCGATCTTGCGTTTTATAAATTTCCAGAATACACTCTTACAGGGTAACAAGATCTTTTAGACTGCGAGGCCAAACTCAGAGATCTGTACGATTCGTCAAATCCAAATCGTGTTAAAGAACATGAAGCCATTGGAGTCTCTTACGCCCATGCCCAAAGACTCTCTAGTAATACCATGCAAGTTTTACATGTAGTTGAGAAACTGGGTGGGGAGGATTGTATTCGCACAACCATGACTAAACTTATTACAGAAGCAAATGATGCAATTTCACAATTTCAACATACACATTATATAACCATGTGTTATGATTTATTACCGTGTAAGGGCACATACGCATATGATTACTACAAATCGACCTCGAGGTTAAATGAGGTGTCATTACCGCCTATCGAAGCCTTTTATAATTCACTTACTGATAGTTAATGCACCACTGCCAACTATCGATTCGCCCAAAGGGTTTGGCCAAAAGGAGCATGTAAAAATGGGTGGGATTATTGAAAAATGTACTTGGCAAGTGATGTATTGACCCTATTGGACATTTTCTGTAAGAACACGGATAAAATCTATTTGGAAATTGGGTTTGATTTGGGTTATTGTTTTTCAATTCCTCATCTGGTCATCGTCTGGTGATGGATTTAATTCTAAAAATCAGCAAAGAAGAAATAGGTCTGATCGCCGACGTGGATCAGCATCTATTTGTAGAAAGATCAATGAAGGGTGTGTATGTTTTCCACGGGGACCGTATCTTGAAAACCGTTCTGACTGGACAAAATAGCACTGGTAAAAAGTCTGATGCAGTTTTTTGGATATGAATTCCCTTTATCCGTCGGCAATATCTCACTACGGTTTGCCGTGTGGTAATTGCAATTGGCTTAACAATCCTTGGGCTTCAAATCTCTCAAAATTGCAACCGTTGAGGAGAATGAACCGCAATTATGGTTTTTTGAAATTGATGGTAATATACCGATGGAAGTCCAAGACTTGGTAAAAATATGTTGTTTTCCCATGCATTAATAGACCGCTGACTAAGGACTCTTTGAGTCCATACAATTTATCTTTTTTAGAGGATAGGGGTATGCACTGGGCACCTTCAAGGCAAAAACTTATTCTTAACCTTAATCCAAAACAAAAGTTCGTTGTTTATCATGTGCTATTACGATGGATAGTAGACTATGGCTTCAGGGTCAAGAAAATCCACAGAGCCCTCCAATTTGATCAAAAGCCTTACATGAAAACGTTTATTTAAACTTTTGTCAGTAAACATTCACAAGCAAAGACGAAGGTTGAAAAAGCAATCTATGAACTCGGAGGCGTAAGAAATATGAGTCGATGTGACGTTGTAACAAATCCAAAAGAATGTGGTCAAATCGTTACCGACCCGAACTTCCAATCAATCACAATCATAGACTTTAATATGGTCCTCCTAATAAAAAAAAGAAAAGTTTTTTCAAATAAAAATATAGCTGGTGGTAGCTCAGTAATGGGATATCTCCAAGAAGCTCATGTTGTCATTCTATTACATTATGTGTAAGGCGCAACGGCCGGGGGAATTAAAACTTCAAGTGTACTATGGAGACACTGATTCACTCCTGTTAAAAGTTAAAACTGAGAATCTACTGAATGATTTGGAAAATGGTGAAAACATTAGCTCTTGAATGGATTTCACTAATTGGGATGAGTCCATTTATCCAGAGTTAGTGAAGCGCCAAGCCCCACATTAGTGGTTGATGTAAAAGTCTGAGATGGGGAGCGACTTGATATCCAATGGTGTGTTTTTAGGTCCCAATATGTACTCTTTTGAAACGCACAATAAGGATATAAAAAAAATCTGCAAGAGGGTGCCTACATACTATGTAAAAAATAATTTAGACATGAGTGTTTATAGAAACTGCGTGGAAAGTAGTTTAGTTCCAAGAGCAAAAGTCATGGCAATTACCTCTTTATAGTTTATGTCAATATCAATGACATAAATTGCCATGCCAGCCATATTGGAACTAGTCCATGTACTTGAGGATGGTTTGAAGGTACTTCTACATGGACACTACATGGATTTCATATCGAGGTGAATGTAAAGACTACAGAAAACAACTCGGTCTGAATAAATTAACTTAAATTCATTTCTCATAATACAAGGCTGGTTTGGGGTAGGGAGGGGGGAGATTTTTTCATTGTTGAGTAACATTTGTGTGTGTGCAAGGTAAAGTTATTATATTTCAATATTTTTCATACTTAAAAAAAATTACCTACGCCACAGTGGGTCCGCTTCCGGCCTTCTGCCGCCGCTTCGCTTTCGAAACGGCCTTCGGCCACCGCAGCAGCCGCCCCCAGGGGAATAGGTGGGATCCTATTTCTAAGTGTATAAAAATTTATGTATTATTCGTGCAAATAAAATGAAAAAGTGTTTTAAACTGTTGTGATATTAGGTTGTTTGTTGTTGTTGTTGATTAAATGTGTGTTGTATAAAAATATTTATTGCTTTTGTAATTAAATTGAAAATAACTTCGTTTATTATGTTGATAAAATGTGTTGTGCATACATTTATTCTTAAATGAAAGTGTTTTTTTCTGATGATTAATTGTAAAGTGCTATTTTCTGTTAAAAATAAAATAAAATATAATTCTTTATTGTTGTTGTTGTTATTATTGAACGGTGTAGTAGTAGTAGTAGTAGTAGTAGCAGTAGTAGTAGTAGTAGGTATGCGATATGGAAATTATTTATTCATTAGACAACTATAGTATACAGTTAGTTGTAGGTCAGCGGTTGAAGCCAAAACAATATGTATCAGTTTAAAACACCATTCAGATCATTTCTGTGTGGTCAGTCAATGTCGGTCAAAACGACACTCTTAACTAAGATAATTAAAAATTGTGATAAAATGTTTATGGAAAAGCCGATAAAAATCTACTCTTGCTATAGTGTTTGGCAGGAGTCATATGATAAAATAAAAGCTATTGCTGTATCTGTGCAGGTACAGTTCATACGGGGAGTGGAGGTTTTCGACATTATTGAACCAAAATCTTGGCTGGCTATTGATGATTCAGCTGAATCCATTGAACAGTGGTCTCGGATGCTGCAATTGTTTTCTGTTCGCTCACATCATGAACAGATTTCCTTAACTCTAGTTCTACACAATCTCTTTTATCAGAACAAATGTATGAAAACACTTGCTTTGAACTGTACCTACTATATCATTTAAAGGATTGAGCGTGATTTAAGCTCTCTAATAGCTCTTAATAAATAAATATATACTAGTGCTCCAAAATTTCTACTTTGAGCATACAATCAGGCGACAACTAAACCCTATGACTACATTCTATTGGATCTTAATCAAAATACACCCGAGGATTTGCGTGTAGCAGCAGTTATTTTTGACAATCAAATTACAGTTTTTGACAATGATTTGACAATGATCTTTCCGTGAACAATAAGATAGGTTTTAGTTGCCATCAATTTTCAAACACACTATTGACAAAGATTTCATTAATCTAATATCTGAAAATTGTTTGAATTTAACCTAGGATAATGTTCAAATGCCAAAAGTAGTTAAGCAACAGGCAAAGCAACATCGTTCCATTGTAAGTGATTTGGCATCATAAAAGGAAGGAAAAGATTTTAAAAGGAAACGTCTTCTCCAAGGAGCTGGTAGCTTTTTTACATTTTCACTGTCAATAATTGCAGGACTTGTAAACAGCTTTCACTAGATGGCTAAAACATACAATTTGACCCCAATAGAACTCGCTCTTTCACCAATGGAACACTTTGAGGACAATGTGAGTAAATTCGTTAATGATGAGAATATTGATGATGACAAAAACCAGCATTTAATTCAAAATGCACTTTGACGAGCGGACAAACATAAACCCTATCATGTAAGACCAGTCAATATAAGTGTCGTTGATCACAAAAAGGAAACTTCTCTTCATGATTTTGCTGCTGCTGGACCAATAGCACAATCAAAGGAAGAGGAATTTAATTCAATAGTGGCAAGTAATGGGAATCTAATGCCACACTTATATCGTGAACAAAATAAATAGTCTTAACATATCTCATAGAAAGTGGTCCATATCATATTCAAGTTGATAGGAAAGGAAAACGAATTATAGTTCTAGGGAAGAGTTATAATCTACTTGATTTAATTTATGATATGGTTACAAATCGTAAAGGACTTTTATCATTTGACAATCAGCTATATAACTTTTCAAATACATTAAACTTTCCGAAAAGTCTTATTAGCAATAACAAAAATTCTAAAGAAATTTAATGAACATAGTCCGTCAACAACATTGAAATAAGAAGAAACAGATAAAGATTTTAAATCAATCTTGGAGAATACTAGCACACCCAGTGAAAAATTGATTTGATGACAACACCGGTGGTATCTAGACAAAAGTCAAGACGTATTGATATCAACTCACTGTCATCATCATCATCACCCACTAGTATGCAGAAGCATAGCGGACAGTTCACAACGTATTTACGTTCAGAATGGTTGAAGTTTTGAAACATGTTTATGAAAATATTGGTGAAGCGGGAAGTTTAAGCTCCCCCACCACGCTTTCTAAAGTCACTGTTGTTGACATCTAAAGCGCACAATAGTATCTACAAAATGAACCAAGTTACACTCTATATCGAAATTATTGGGTTCATGGTAATCATTATTGAAAAACTAAAGCCTTTTTCCCAATGCATGTAAAGCAAACCTATCTTATAACTCCAGATTAGATTCAAAGCCATCACAATACACCCTACAAATATATTCTACTTGCAATCACTGTCTAGAGCCGCTATGCATATGCCATTCTATTGCAGACAAAAGAGGTGTTGAAGTTACTCAGACTAAAGAACGTATTCTTGAACAAGATTGTTGTAAAAAAATTCAATCGGACTGTGGTAGTGAATTTGTTAATCCACATGTAAAAAAGATATAATTGAAATATAAAACAATGCTCTATCATAGTCACTGTCCTATAAGGATGCATTGGCCGAACAATTGATAAGAACTATTCGACTTTTAATTTCAAGATATTGTACATTGACAAAATGGTTGCTTTTATTCATGATTTAGATAAAATCATCCAAATTTATAATCAACAACCTCATCGATCACTGTCCAACGTTAGCCCTCAGGAAGTTCATCGTGCTAATCATAATATACTTGACACTTTTCTTAAACAATATTCCAATGAAAAGGTTGTGAAGAAAAAATTCAATGTTGGTGATACTTTTCAAATTAATAGAACAACTAATATTTTTAAAAGGAGAATTATATATGGTCCGCTGAACTTTTTAAAGTGTTAAAAATCATAGACACTAAACCCATAACTTATCGTCGAACACACCAAAGATGAGTATATTCTCGGTGGTTTTCATGACTACGAATTATAAAAAGCTAAAAATAATAGTGAAATCCATCAAATTGAAACGATATTAAAGAGTCATACACACAATGGCAAGAAACAGTTGCTTGTTCGCTAGCTAGGATATAACTCTGATTTTGATTCTTGTGTAGGCGTTGAAGACATAAATAATACCCAATGATTTCTATTTGACATTCATGTCCAATTTATTTGATCCACTCTATAGTGATTTGAATAAAACAAGTAATTTTCGGACTAAACTCTCTCCTTCCATCAAACTTGAAGGTAGATATGTAGTTGATCTCGTCGATTCTATTATAAAGAATACAGTATGATATTCTGAGAAAGGAGACTCCTTATGAGATGATTATGAGATGAAAATAACAACCTTTGATTTTGGTGATGATGGTGGTGCGGTGGCAACTTTTGACTCTAATGATTACCGTATTACTACCATACTCTAAAGGGAATACAACAATATGCATGAGCTGTATCGATTTATCAACAAAAAATTGCATGTCGTAAAAAAAGGTTGTTTCACTTTAAATTATTCGGCAGAACAAAGGAGAAATTATATTACCAATCAATTTGAGAAGGAAAGTATTTCCTCAATGAGAATCTACGTGAGGTTTTCGGTTTCAAAGATCGTATTATTAAAGCAGAAATTTTCAGTGAAAAGGACCATGCTATCTATGCAGACTCTGCACTTAGGTCCTCCTCACGAAGCTTTATATTTATTTACAGTTCAGTATTTCGAGCTTCAATATTTGGGGATTCAAATATCCCCCCTCAAAGTGTTTCAGAAAAGTAGGGTATAGAAAACAATGCTTGACCCTATAATACAAAATATTACCAGTGTACTCCCGTAAACACTTCATATTTGAAACTCTGTCAGTTAACATTAAGAAGTTAACTTGGAGACCTTTTAGCTATAACAAAGAGTTTATGTGTCATTACATGTAATTTTCAATCCGTTGCTTAAGATGAATAATAGAAGAATTCCATTTGTGTGTCCTGACATTGATTGTTATGCTGGTGCTCTGAGTCCTCGTGTAATAGGTCATGGATTGGACTATTAAAAGGGGCGTACTATAATGTCTGGCTATGGTCTTTGTAGCTGGTTTGCTAGGCTAGTTTGTTCTGCACTACTCCTTGCCAGAAAATATATTGTACCGGCTGCATCAAATTTTGCTGCCTAACTACTACAGGACTGGGGCTCGGGTAAAAACTTCAAGGAGAGTTTTAAGGAAAATACTAATTCTTCAGCAAGAAATGTTGGCGCGCACTTAAAATCTCAGCAAAATGGGAAGGGATTAAAAAGGGTGCGTGATCATCATTGACTCATTAGTCTCTACCCAGGTGGGAAGCGAAAGACATAAACAACGACATTGAAAAAAAAACAAGAAGAGCAATACGAAGAAGCAGAAAAAGAATGCTAAATCAAAGAAAGACATCTTTTCTTAAAATGACCTATCTTCCTGGCAAAGAATCACATACATCCATCAAATCGTCATTGAATCTATTCAATGCTGAAAATTGTTATGTCAGTGTCAAGTATGGTTACTGTGAACTATTTCATCCTCAACAAGCCCTGTAAAAAAAAATACACTTTCAGATATTTTCCAATGAAGATTATTTCATTAATTTATTATTTACATTTATGGATTTAAACGTTGTGGTGGAGAAAAAGTCAGACAATCAAATTCCAATCGCTACCGATGGTCTTTCCTATTAAAACTCTATCCTACACAACTTGTTCAAACAAAATAATGTTTTCATTAAAGAAAAATTGGTGAGCACTAGCAATAATTTATCAAACTATGCAAGCTACATACAGTTTATGATGACGACTCCAAAGTCATGCAAGGAATTGAGAGGACAAGCACTTGGCTATGAATATAGATCGAATAATAATACTGATCGTTATTTAACTGCTGCAATGACTCAAAAGTATCATTTAGTTTAAAAATTAAATCATAAAATATTTTATATGTCTCAATGGTTGCCTCCCAATATTCAGATTGGCATAAAATTACAACTAGTTCCAGCATATTTTATTTTGAGAAAAACTCTTTCTGCAGCACCTGATGCAAATGCCATTATCACTTCAGCAATTATTCATGATCGAAATCAACAGGTTATGAACTCTGTTGCATTGGCAGTGGAAAAACTGAGAGCCAGTAGTAACAATATCAAACCTTTTGTCCCCCACACAGTCATCAATAAACGTCACATTGCCACTGAATCTCGTAGTTATACCGATTCGTCATTTATCAATGGTGAAAGCCCCTCAAACTCGCTTTGGCCTTTGTGAAGAGTGCAATTACTGTTGGATCCTGGACTCCATCCTCCATAATTTTAATTTTTTGGCTTATCTAACCTTGTGTGCAAGGTGAATGGAATTCCATCATACACTTTATCATTTGATACAAAATCTTACAGAACTCTGTATGAACTGACTATGCAATCCCTAGATCATGACTCACTACTGTTTTCAAATGGAATAACCAATTCAATGTTTTCACAAAATCATGGCGTAATTTGTTTGGACTTGTTTGGTACTCAGGATATGAGCATTGTACGAACGGAGAATGTACGTTTAGAATGCACACGGTGTTTGGCAGGTTTTTACAAAGGACATTAAATCTCGGTTGAAATGTCAATATAGCACACTACTAGCACTCTCCCCAGGGACTCTGGGGGTCAGGTCATACCAAGGCAGACTTACCAGACCTTTCAACACCAAATTTAAAGATAACAACTATAGATGAATAAATAGATTCTAAATCGAGTAAAAATGAAAATAAAAAATCAAGTGAAACTTAAGACGAACAAGAATTACTACCAAAAAAATAGAACTACTGCCCACTTTTAGACCTTCAAAAGACTATTGCGCCCTTTGCTGAAAACTATTTGTATTTTGAACATTGTTTTTCATTTCAAAACATCGACGAAATATAAAAAATAAAATAGAATTATTATTATAATCAAGATGAATGGAAAGAATCAATTATAATAAACTGAACGTTTAATATATATTGATATTTTTCCCTGAAAATCTCAGCAATTCAAGATTTCATTCAACAGAATTGATTTATTTTTCAGTTTTACAAAAGGGAGAATTAGTAGGAAATGATATGTAATTCCTCCTGATTCCCTGGAATATTTTTAGTCTAGGCCTTTATTATTGGTGCTAAGGGGAAGCCTACCTCCTCTTCAAACGCTCGCTATTTACGGTGAGGTTTGACTTTTTGCCCCTATCCTGTAAGAAAGACTCCTGAAACACAAGGGCCGTTGGATTGGAATAAGAAGCATTTTTAAATCACTCGTCAACTTCAGCGTAACGAGCAAGGGGTAGAGAAGTGAGCAGCCCCCTCATATATGGACAAATTTTATTAGTTTTAAGTTTTAACGTTGCCCTTACTTTCAGTTCCAAAACTTGTTTTTTCTTTAATAAGTCCAAAGGGATTTTAATGGAAAATACTTCTCAAGCATTTGACTTTCTCAGGGATCAGTTTAACTTCTTGCAAGCATTGACACAGATGAAAGCTTACCTTATCACCCCTGAAAAACTTTCCGTATCGGGCCAAGACAAGTCGTCCTTTGACTGATATTTTCAACTCTTCTTCCAAATATTTGAAATCAGCATATGATCCGTAGTTAACATATATAATGTGATCTGCTTCCACTGTACCAGATGCTGCAAATGCTAAATAACCTGGCAATACAGAATTATCGTAAAAATTTCCATCGATTGGAGGTTCAAAAAGAGCCGCAGTGAACTTAACTTGTCCTCTTTCATCAATAATTTGGACCTACAAAGATTGTTAAACCATCAGCATTAAAGAGACTCTTCTAAACGCCTAAAATATTAGATATATTTCTTTGGAGGGAGAGGACTGCCCCCTTGGCCTAACATTTTGACGACTTTGGCTGAAGTCTCCATTGCTTTAATAATAAAAAAATTAATTGTAGGGAAACACTAAACTTACATGACCACATATGATAATAAATACTTACACATCATTACAAGATAGTTAACATAAACTTAATTGAATAACCAATGCACCAGTGCCTATGTCGAAGAGATAAAAACACAACATGATAAATAATTATTTTTCAATTATAAAAAAATATAATATTAAGACTTTCTGGTATTCTAGGATATACGATTTTAATATGTTGTTTCCAATCAGATTAACGTCTGATCCTTAACGGTAAATCCTTGAAATGTATCTTTGTCAGAAATGGTTTTAAACTATTGTCTTGCAGGGAAGTAAAAACAAAGCAAAACTTAAAAATTTGTTTTGGTTAGGATAGACTTTTTAATAGTCGATATTTGGAAAATCGAAAAATTCACCAAAACCCTGTCATGAAAACGGAAAATCTTGAATGAATAGAGAGCTCGTTTCTTTGGCCCTCGTGAAAGAGAAAAGAAGAAGAGATACAGGGTCTGATAAAACATATCTTTGACAACTTTTATTTAAAACATATTATTGATTAATAGCGTATTTATAAAAGGCTCTATGGGGGTTATGACAATGTGGAAGGCACGGGGGTATGAATTAGCCCCCTTTTATCTTTAAATTTCTAGGCAGTTGAAGCGCCAATGCACAAGAAATTTGGCTCTACCTAAAAGGGGGCCCAAAAAGGGTAAATAATATTTTTTAGCTGGGGAAGAGCCTCCAGATATTAAGGGGCTAGAATGGCTATTTTTTGTGATTAGCCAAAACTAATATCCTTAAATAATTGTGCCAAGAGAGCCCCAATACACAAAACAAAGTTGAAAAGAAGAATTGGTAGCCACAAAAGAAACTAACAAACTTTCTTTCTCTGAATAGCTAAACAGTTTCACCTTAATACCTGTAAACGCAATAGTTGTATTTGTAATCGTAGTAGTAGTAGTAGTAGCAGTAGCAATAGTGTTATTGTCCACATAGCACCTTCTGGTTAGTTAAACATCCCCTGAAAGTTACAACTTATTACTTTAAGCTGTTCCTAAGATATTGATCATACGCTATTAATCAACAATACGTTTCAAATAAAAGTTGTCAAAGAAAAGCAAAGAGCTGTATTAAAATCTAAAACGAACAGAAATAAAGTCATGCCATGATTCAAACTTATCATGCTGAAGTTATGTATTACTATAGAGAAAGTACCTAGGTGTGCAACAAATGCAGTTAATGGGTAATTGTAAGTATTTCAGTATTTACCAATGACCTTTTAAGACTTAGAGCTAAAATTGTTATTGTTGAAAGCAAATCCACACTGATAAGATAGTACAGATCTATGTTATACTTACCGTGCTGCTATTGCCACTACCCCTAAGGCACTTTTGAGAGCCAATGAGCTCTATCAAGGCCAAACGCTTTTGAGGGTGAGTGATCTGTATCCAGGGCAGGTACTTTTGAGGATCAGTGAACTGTATCAAGGGCAGGTACTTTTGATTGTCACTGTACTCTATACCCTTGAGACTTAGTAGTGCAATGACTTAGTTGCGCAAAAGATTCTGAGAGTTCTATTATTCCTTCCCGCAATGAATTCTACGGGTGTACGGGTGCACTTTGTTTATGTGTATTCTGTTGAGTGTTGTGTCGTGGTTTATCTTTTCAGTGTTACATTCTGTTGATCTGTTGAAAGTGTATTTTGAAGTCTTATTTCCTTTGAAAAGTATGACTTAGGATATTTTTCTAGTGTTGTTCGTGATTCATCGTGTCAATGTTACCTCTGTTGATGTTTCAAAGTGCATTTGGTAATTTTATCGTTTGAAACGTACAACTTCGGATATTTTTGTAGTGTTGCGTCGTGTTTTATCGTGTCAGTTTTACATTTTGTTCATGTTCCAAAGTGCATCTTAGAATGTTTTGTTTGAGATGTATGATTTGAGATATTTTTTTTAGTATTGTGTCGTGGTTTATCTTTCCAATGTTACCTCAGTTTATGTTTCAAAGTGCATTTCTAAATCTTTTTTCATTTGAAAGGTATGACTTAGGATATTGTTGTAGTGTTGTGTCATGGTTTATCTTGTCAGTGTAACCCCTGTTGATATTTCAAAGTGCATTTTGGATTTTTGTTAAATGTATAATTTAGAATATTTTTATAGTGTTGTGTCGTGGTCTATTTGTCAGAGTTAACTCTATTGGTGTTTCAAAGGGCATTTTGGATTCTTTTCGTTTGAAACGTATGACTTAGGATATATTTTGTTGTGTTGTGTCGTGGTTTTTGTTGTGTTGTGTCGTGGTTTTTGTTGTGTTGTGTCGTGGATTTTGTTGTCAGTGTTACATTCTGTTGATGTTTCAAAGTACATTTTGGAATTTTTTCTTTTGAAAAGTGTGACTTGGGGTATTTTTCTAGTGTTGTCTCGTAGTTTATCCTTTCAGTGTAACCTCCGTTGATCTTTCAAAGTGTATTGTGGAATTTTTTGTTTGAATGCATGACAGGATACTTTTTATAGTGTTGTGTCGTTGTTTACCTTGTCTGTGTTACCTCTGTTGATATTTCAACGTGCATTTTGGAATTTTTCGTTTGAAACATATGAGTTGGGATAATTTTTTGAAACGATGCGCCGTGGTTTATCTTGTCAGTGTTACCTCATTGATGTTTCAAAGTGTGTTTTTCTGAATTTTTTCGTTTAAAACGTATCGCATTAGATATTTTTTTGTAGTTCTGTCTCGTGGTTTATCTTGTCAGTGTTATCTGTCTTGATGTTTCAAAGTGCATTTTGGATTTTTTTACCTTTGGAATGTATGGCAGGATGTTTTTTGTAGTGCTATCTCGTGGCTTACTATGTCAGATTTACCTGTGTTGATGTTTCAAAGTGCATTTTGGAATTTTGTACATTCGAAATATGACTTAAGATATTTTTGTAGTGCTGTGTTGCAGTTTATCTTGTTAGTTTCACTTCCGTTGATGTTTCAAAGTGCATTTGGAAGGTTTTTTTTTGTTTGAAACGTATGACTTGGAATATTTTTTGTGGTGCTGTGTCGTGGTTTATCTTCACTCTGTTACCTCTGCTGATGTTTCAAAGTGCATTTGGGATGTTTTCATTTGAAACCTAAGATTTAGGATAATTTTTTAGTGTTGTCTCGTGGTTTATCTTGTCACCGTTACCTCTATTGATGTTTCAAAGTACATTTTTGAATTTTTTACATTTGAAATGTATGACTTAGGATATTTTTGTAGTGTTGTGTCGTGGTTATCTCGTCAGTGTTACCTCTGTTGGATTTTTTTGGGAATTTTTTGTTTGAAACGTATCACAGCTTGCCACACCCAGGGTACCCGCAGCCAACCGTCCACATCCCGACTACCTATATTCAACTTTGTTTCGTATTACCTAGGTGACATAATGTTAATTTGTTTAATCTATGCTCGTTTGAAATCAGTAAGCGTCGGGCACGCTTACTGAACCCAAACGAGCATAGCTTGAAAAACAGTTAACACTAAAAAGATAAAACACGACACAAAATTACCAAAAAATCCTAAGTCAAGTGTTTCAAACGAAAAACTTTCAAAATGCACTTGGAAGCATCAACATAGCTAACACTGACAAGATAAACTATGACGCAATACCACAAAATATCCTAAGTCATACGTTTCAAACGAAAAATACCAAAATGCAATTTTAAAAATCAACAGAGGTAACACTGAAAAGATAAACAACAACACAACACTACCAAAATATCCAGTTGTACGGTTCAAACGAAAAATTCCGATATGCACTTTGAAAGATAAACGGAGATAACACTGATAGGATAAACCACGAGACAAAACTACAAAAATATCCTAAGTCATACGTTTCAAATGACAAAATTCAAAATGCACTTTGAAACATCAACAGAGGAAACACTGAAAATATAAACCACGACACGACACTCTAAAAATATCCTAAGTCATTAGTTGCAAGTGAAAAAATTCCAAAATGCACTTAAAAAAAATCATCAGAGGTAACACTGACAAGATAAACCATGACACAGCACTACAAAAATATCCTAAGTTATTCGTTTCAAACGAAGAAACCTGCAAAATGCAGTTTGAAACATCAACGGAGGTAATGCTGACAAGATAAACCACAACACAACATTACAAAAAATATCCTAATTCATACGTTTCAAACAAAAACACTCCAAAATGCACTATGAAACATCAACATAGCTAAGATTGACAAGATAAACCATGACGAAATACTACAAAATATCCTAAGTCACACGTTTCAAACGGAAAATTCCAAAATACACTTTGAAACATCAACAGAGGTAAAACTGACAATATAAACAACGACAGAAACCACAAAAAATATCCCGTAATACGTTTCAAACAAAAAAATTTCAAAATACACTTTGAAAGATCAGTGGAGGTAATACTGACAGGAAAAACCACAAGACAACACTACAAAAAAATATTTCAAATCATACTTTTCAAACGATTAAATTCTAAAATGCATTTTGAAACATCAACAAAGGTAATACTGACAAGATAAACCACAGCACGACACTAAAAAAATAGCCTTTCATTATTTTAAAATAAAAAAATTCCAAAATGCACTTTCAACATCAGCAGAGGCAACGCTGACAAAATAAACCATGACACAATACTACAAAAACATCCTAAGTCATACGTTTCAAACCAAAACACTCCAAAATGCACTTTGAAACATCAACATAGCTAAGATTGACAAGATAAACCACGAAGAAATACTACAAAAATATCCTAAGTCACACGTTTCAAACGAAAATTCCGAAATGCACTTTGAAACATCAACAGATGTAACACTGTCAAGATAAACAACGACAAAAAACCACCAAAAATATCCTGTCATACGTTTCAAACGAAAAAAATTCCAAAGTTCAATTTTAAACATTAACCGAGGTAACATTGAAAAGACAATCCACAACAAAACCCTACAAAAATATCCTAAGTCATACGTTTATAACGAAAAAATTCCAAAATACACTTTGAAACAGTCTTACATTTCAAAAATAAAAAATTCCAAAATGCACTTTGAACATAAACACAGGTAACACTGACAAGATAATCCACGACACAACAGAACGAAAATATCCCAAGTCATACGTTTCAAACGAAAAAAAAATCCAAAATACACTTGGAAACATCACCAAAGGTAACATTGGCAAGATAAATCACGGCATAACACCACAAAAATAACCAAAGTCATACGTTTCAAATGAAGATATTCCAAATTGCAATTTGAAACTCTGACCAGATAAACCACGAGACAACACTACAAAAATATCCTAAGTCATGCTTTTCAAAGGAAAAAATTCCAAAATACACTTTTAATAGATGAACAAAGTTTGAAGTCATACGTTTCAAACAAAAAAGGTCCAAAATGCACTTTGAAACATCAACAGAATATAACACTGACATGATAAGCCACAACCCAATGCTTTAAAAATATTTTAAGTCATACGTTTCAATCGAAAAAAATTCCAAAATGCACTTTGAAACATCAGCGGAGGTAACACTGTGAAGACAAACCACGACACAACACTGCAAAAATATCTTTTCATGCATTTCAAACGAATAAATTCCAAAATGTACTTTGAAACATCAGCGGCGGTAACACTGTCAAGATAGACCACGACACAACACTGCAAAAAATATTGTAAGTCACACGTTTCAAATGAAAAAATTCCAAAATGTAATTTAAAACATCAACAGTGGTAACACTGAGAACACAAACCACGAAAAAACATTAAAAAAATATCCTAAGTCATTAGTTTCAAGTGAAATTTGTTTTTCAAAATGCACTTTAAAAAATCATCAAGGGTAACACTGACAAGATAAACCATGACACAGCACTAGAAAAATATCCTAAGTCATACGTTTCACACGAAAAAAAAAATCCAAAATGCACTTTGAAACATCAACAGAGGTAACACTGACAATATTAACCACGACACGACACTACAAAAATGTTCAGATTCATTTGTCTCAAGTGGAAAAAAAAATCCAAAATGCATTTTGAAAAATCATCAGAGGTAACACTGACAAGATAAACATGACACAGCACTACAAAAATATCCTAAGTCAGACGCTTCAAAAGAAAAAACTCCAATATGCACTTTGATACTCAGTCACCAAATAAAATACTCGGAATTTACCAAGTTGATTAGTTTGTTGTAGTTAAAAATGCTTTTATTAATTTTATTGGTACTCAGCCACAAAGTGACACACTAGGACTTTCTCAACTACTTGAGTTTAATGTAGTCAAAAGTGCTTTTATTAAATTTTTGATGCTCAGTCAACAACTAAGACACTCGGAATTTGCCTGCTAGCTGATTTTGTTGCACTTTGACATACAACAAAATCAGCTAGCTCGCAAATTCCGAGTGTCCTAGTTGCTGACTGAGCATCAAAAATTTAATAAATCACTTTTGACTACAATAAATTCAGGTAGCTGATAAAGTCCGAGTGTTTTACTTGCTTGCTGAGTACCATCAAAATTAATAAAAGCAGTTTTGACTACAAAAAACTTTATTAAGAGTCTTTTATTTGGTGACTGAGAATCAAAGTGAGACTGACTCATCTACTTGGTAAATTCCAAGTCTTTTAATTGGTGACAGAGCATCAAAAATTTAATAAAAAGAATTTTTACATATAGAGAACTAATCTAGTAGGTAAACTCCGAGTGTCTTAGTTACTGACTGAGTATCAAAAATGTAATACACTTTTGATTATAATAAACTCAGGTGGTTGATAAACTCGGAGTATTTTAGTTTCTGGATGAGCACAAAAAAATTAATAAAAGTACTTTTGACTACAATAAACTCAGCTACTTGGTAAATTCCAAATCTTTTAATTGGTGAATAGGTATCGAAAAATTAATAAAAAACACTTTTAAATAGAACAAACTCAGCTAGTGGAAGAATTCCAAGTGTTTTATTGCTGAGCATCGAAAATTTAATAAAAGCACTTTTCACTACAATAAACTCAGGTAGTTGACAAATTTCAAGTGTTTTACTTGCTGACTGAGTATCAAAGAATTAATAAATGCACTTTTGACTACAATATACTCAGCTACTTGGTAAATTCATAGTCTTTTAATTGGTGACTAAGTATCTGAAAATTAATAAAAAGCACTTTTGCATGCAACAAACTTAGCTAGTAGATACATTTTGAGTGTATTAATTGATGGCTGAGTACCAAAAAATTAATAAATGCACTTTTGACTACAACAAACTCAGCTACTTGGCAAATTAAGAGTCTTTTAATTGGTGACTAAGTATCTGAAAATTAATAAAAAGCACTTTTGCATGCAACAAACTCTGCTATTAGGTAAATTCCGAGTGTCTTTGTTACTGACTGAGTGTGAAAAAAATTAATGAAAGCACTTTTGAACACAATAAACTACTCAGTAGATGACCAGCAGTCGAGGTAGTTGATAAATTCCGAGTGTTTTAGTTTCTAGATGAGTACCAAAAAGTAAAAAAAATTAATAAAAGCACTTTTTACTGAAACAAACTCAACTATTTGGTAAATTCCAAGTCTTTTAATTGGCGACTGGGTATAAAAATTTATAAAAAAAAAACTTTTGTATATACCGGACTCAGCTAGTAGGCAAATCCCTAGTTTCTTAGTTGCTGACTGAGTTTGAAAAAATTTAATGAATTGCACTTTTCCATACAGCAAACTCAACTAGAAGATAAATTCCAAGTGTTTTAGTTAATGGCTGAATACCAAAAAGTTAATAAATGCACTTTGCCTACTCAGCTACTTAGTAAATTCCAAGTCTTTTATTGAAGACTTGTTATCAAAAAATTAATAAAAAAGCACTTTTGCATACGAAACACTCAGTTAGTAGGTAAATTCCAAGTGTCTGAGTTGCTGACTGAAAATAAAAAAGTTAATAAAAGCACTTTTCACTAAAATAAACTCAGGTAGATGATAAATTCCAAGTTTTTTAGTTGCTCGCTGAGTACCGAAAAATTAACAAAAGCACTTTGGACTATAAGAAACTCAGCTACTTTGTAAATTTTGAATCTTTTAATTGGTGACTGAGTATCGAAAAATTAATAAAAAACACTTTTGCATACATTTTTTGATACTCAATCACCAGTTAAAAGACTCCCAAGACTACAAAAGTAGTTTTTTATAGTCAAAAGTGCTTTTATTACTTTTTAGTACTCAGCCAGCAACAAAAAAAATCGGAATTCATCAACTACCTGAGTTTATTGTAGTAAAAAGTGCTTTTATTAATTTTTATTTTTAGTCAGCAACTAAGACACTTGGAATTTACAGACTAATTGAATGTTTTGTATGAAAATTGCTTTTTTATTAATTTTTTCATGCGGAGTCACCAATTAAAAGACATGAAATTTACAAAATAGCTGAGTTTTTTGTAGTCAAAAATGCTTTTATTAATTTTTTTTGGTACTCAGCCAGCAAATAAATTACTCAAAATTTATCAACTACCTGAGTTTATTGTAGTCAAAAGTGCATTTATTATTTTTTTATACTGGGCCAGCAATTAAAAGACCTGAAATATACCAAGTAGCTGAGTTTATTGTTGTTAGAAGTTATTTTATTTAATATTTTGGTGCTCAGCCAGCAACTAAAATACTCGGAATTTACCTTTTGGTTGAGTTTGTCGCATGGAAGAGTGCTTTGATCAAATTTTTTGAAACTCAGTCAGCAACTAAGGTACATGGAATTTACCTACTAGCTGAGTTTGGTATATGCAAAAGTGCCTCTTTATAATTTTTTTTATACCCATTCACCAATTAAAAGACTTGGAATTTACCGAGTTGTTGACTTTGTTTCAGTCAGAAGTACTTTTATCAATTTTTGGTACTTTTTGGTACTCAGCCAGAAACTAAAACACTCGGAATTTATCATCTACCTGAGTTTATTGTATTCAAAAGTTCTTTCATTAATGTTTTTCCACTCAGTCAGCAACTAAGACACTCGGAATTTACTTAATATCTGTGTTTGTTGTATGCAAACTTGCTTTTTATTAATTTTCTGGTACTGAGTCACTAATTAAAACACTCGTAATTTACCAAGTAGCTGAGTTTATTGTAGTCAAAAGTGCATTTATTAGTTTTTTTGGTACTCAGCTGGCAATCAAAAGACTCGAAATTTACCAAGTAGTTGAGTTTATTGTAGTCAACAGTAAATTTGTTTATTTTTTTGTACTCAGCCAGCAACTAAAACACTCGGAATTTATCAACTATCTGAGTTTGGTTTATGGAATAGTGCTTTTATTAGATTTTTTGTACTTAGTCAGCAACTAAGAAACTCGGAATTTACCTACTAGTTTGTTCTATGCAAAGATGTTTTTTTTAGTTATTTTATACCTAGTTACCAATTAAAAAACTTGGAATTTACCAAGTAGTTGAGTTTATTTTAGTGAAACGTGTTTTTATTCATTTTATTTGGTACTAAGCCAGAAACTAAAACACTCGGACTTATCAAATAACTGAGGTTATTGTACTCAAAAGTGCTCTTATTAATATTTTGACATTCAATCAGCAACTAAGGCACTCGAAATTTACCTATTAGCTGAGTTTTGTTGTATGGAAAAGTGCTTTTTATTCTTTTCTTTTTACTGAGTCATAAATCAAAAGACTCGAAATTTATCAGGTAGCTGAGATTGTTGTACCCAAAAATGCTGTCATCAATTTGTTGGTATTCAGCCTGGAACTACAACAATCAAAATTGGTCAATTACCTGAGTTTATTGTATTTAAAAGTGATTTTACTAAATTTTTGATGCGCATCCAGCAATAAGACACTCGGAATTTTCCTACTAGCTGAGTTCGTTCTATGGAAAAGTGTTTTTATTATTTTTTATACCGATTCACTAATTTAAAGACTTGGAATTTACCAAGTAGCTGAGTTTGTTGTAGTCAAAAGTACTTTTATTAATTATTTGATGCTCATCCAGAAACTAAAATACTCCGAATTTATCAACTGCCTGAATTTATTGAAGTTAAAAGTGCTTGACATTTTTGATACCCAGTCAGCAGCTAAGACACTCGGAGTTTACCTACTCACTTAGCTTACTGCATGCAAATATTCTTTTTATAAATTTATTGATACTCAGTCACCAATTAAAAGTCTCAAAATTTACCAAGTAGCTGAGTTTTTTTTTTAGTCAAAATTGGTTTTATTATTTTTTTTGTATTCAGCCAGCAACTAAAATAATAAAAATTCATCAAATACCTGAGTTTATTGTAATTAAAAGTGTTTTATTTAATTTTCTTATACTCGGTCACCAATTAAAAGAATCGGAATTTACCAGCTAGCTGAGTTTGTTGTAGGCAAAAGTTCTTTTATCAATTTTTGTGGTACTCAGCCAGCAACCAAAACGCTCGGAATTGATCAACTACCTCAGTTTATTGTAGTCAAAAGTGCTTTTATTAAATTTATTATGCTCAGTCAGCGGCTCATACACTCGGAATATACCTACTTGCTGAGTTTGCTCTATGCAAAAGTGTTTTTTTATTAATTTTTTTATACTCGTCCACCAATCAAAAGACTTGAAATATACCAAGTGGCTGAATTTGTTGTAGTCAAAAACTTTTATTATTTTTTTGTACTCAGCCAGCAACTAAAACACTATGAATTTGTCAATTACCTGAGTTTATTGAAGTCAAAAGTGTTTATTTTTAATTTTTCATACTCAGTCAGCAACTAATACACCGGACTTTACCTACTAGCTGAGTTTTTGTATGCAAAAGTGCTTTTTATAAATTTTTTGATACTCAGTCACCAATTAAAAGACTTGAAATTTACCAAGTAGCTGAGTGTATTACAGGCAAAAGTGCTTTTATTAATTTTCTGGTACTCAGCCATTAGCTGAGTTTGTTGTAGTCAAAAGTACTTTTATTAATTATTTGGTACTTATCCCGAAACTAAAATACTCTGAATTTATCAACTACCTGAATGACATTTTAATCAACTACCTACAAGTGTTTGACATGTTTGATACTTAGTCAGCAACTAAGACATTCGGAGTGTACCTATTTGCTGTATGCAAATATTCTTTTTATTAATTTATTAACACTCAGTCACCAATTAAAATTCTCGGAATTTACCATGTAGCTGAGTTTTTTTAGTCAAAATTGATTTTATTATTTTTTGGTATTCAGCCAGCAACTAAAACAATAAAAATTTATCAACTACCTCAGTTTATTGTCGTCAAAAGTGCTTTTATTAAATTTATTATGCTTAGTCAGCGGCTAAGACACTCGGAATATACCTACTTGCTGAGTTTGCTCTATGCAAAAGTGCTTTTTTATTATTTTTTTATACTCATCCACCAATCAAAAGACTTGCAATATACCAAGTGGCTGAATTTGTTGTAGTCAAAATACTTTTATTATTTTTTTTTGTACTCAGCCAGCAACTAAAACACTATGAATTTGTCAATTACCTGAGTTTATTAAAGTCAAAAGTGTTTATTTTAAATTTGTTATACTCAGTCAGCAACTAATACACCGGACTTTACCTACTAGCTGAGTTTTTTGTATGCAAAAGTGCTTTTATAAATGTTTTGATACTCAGTCACCAATTAGAAAACTCGGATTTTACCAAGTAGCTGCGGTTTTCGTGGTCAAAAGTGCTTTTATTAATTGTTTTGGTACTCAGTCAGCATGTAAAACACTCGGACTTTGTAAACTACCTGTTTCTACTGTCGTCAAAAGTGTTTTTATTGAATTTTTGATGCTCAGGCAGCAACTAAGGCACTCGGAATTTCCTGCTAGCTGATTTTGTATTATACAAAAGTTCTTTTTTACTACTTCTATTGATACTCCGTCACCAATTAAAAGACTTGAAATTTATCACGTATCTGAGTTTGTTTTATTCAAAATTGCTTTTATACTCAGCCAGCAACTAAAACAATCGAAACTTATCAAATACCTGAATTTATGGTAGTCAAAAGAGCTTTTATTTAATTTTTTGATGCTCAGTCACCAATTAAAAGACTCAGAATTTACCAGCTAGCTGAGTTTGTCGCAATAAAAAGTGCTTTTATTTATTTTATTTTTTTTTGGAACTCAACCAGCAGCTAAAACAATAGGAATTGATCAACTAACTTAGTTTATTGTAGTCAAAATGCTTTTATTATATTTATTATGCTCATTCAGCGGCTAAGAAACTCGGAATTTACTTACTAGCTGAGTTTGTTCTATGCAAAAGTGTTTTTTTATTAATTCTTTGATACTCAGCCACCAATCAAAGGACTTGGAATTACCAAGTGGCTGAGTTTGTTGTAGTTAAAATACTTTTATTATTTTTTTTGTACTCAGCCAGAAACTAAAACACTATGAATTTGTAAATTACCTGAGTTTATTGTAGTCAAAAGTGTTTATTTTTTATTTTTTATACTCAGTCAGCAGCTAATACACCGGA
>NC_142799.1:48185271-48192771 GCF_049724085.1 Artemia sp. Qi Xiang Cuo | reverse complement strand
CCAAAAAACAATCGTTTAAATATTGTAAACTCGATAAGAAACCTTGCTAAGAAATCAATGTAGATAGCAAATACCCCTTTGACGGGTCTCCTTGTCTGGTTTGCTTGTACAGTCTATAGCGCTGTGTATCATATAATGCATAAGTACCGTCCTCCCTCCCGCAGAAAATTCCTCGAATTAAAGCTTTGCTCACGAAAAATACCCCCACCCACCCACCTGGAGAATACTCCCCGGACAATTTCATCATCGCTGATAATCCTCTAGGAAAATGTCTCGCGGATGTTTTCAAATCATGTTGGAAATTCTCCTTCTTGGAAAACTTTTCCTGGAAATACCACCATCCCCAGTGTATTATTTCATGTCAAGTTTTAAGTCATAATTCTCTCCTTTTTGCCCAAAAATATTGTAGAATAATCGGATTTTGAGCGGTAATCTCTCGATGTACAGGCGAACGCTGTACCACAAGATTATCAGCCATATATAGCAGGACCAAACAGCTATTCTCAACAAAAGTGGCTATCTCAAATTTTTGGTCGGAAAGCTTTGGGGGAAGGGTTTGGGGGGACTAGCTCTTAATCTTTTGGTCACTTAAAAAGGGCACTAAGACTTTTAATTTCAGTTTGAATAAATCCTCTGCCGATCATCTAGAAACATTGGTTCGATATGATCACCCTCGGGAAGAACAACAAAAAACAAAGAAACAAACAAATAAATTTAACATGCACCCGTGAGTCTCAAAATACAAATTCTACATTTTTGTAAACATAAGCTTAAAACCATTTCAGCAGTGTTCTCTGATACACTGAATCTTATCGCGTGATTTTCATTAAGATTCCTCGACTTTTAGATTCCCCTTTTCAAAAATCAGGCAGATTTTCTCAGGCTCGTATCTTTCGATGGGTAAGACTAAACTTGATGAATTTTATATATTTGGAATAAGCATAATAAGTCAATTCTTTTGATACATCATTTGATATAAAAATCCTATTTTTCAGAGATTCGGTTGCTATTAAGCCATGTCGCTCCTTAAAACAGTTCGCTACCACAGACTGTTTGATACCCGTTAACAAATAAATACAATAAATCAAGCAATCAAAAAAAAAAAAAAAAAAATTGTCTAGGGCAGGGGTTCCCAACCTTTTTGTTTACTCTAGAACACATTTTAAAATATCGATAGGGTGGCCGGCCCCACCTATTTTAAATCGAGATACTGCTTCCATAACTTGTCATTTTCTCATAATTTATTTTCTTATAGTCATAATGTATTAATAAATAATAAACAAAAATGTTTCTAATAAAATTCTTTAGCATTTTTTTCAAATTGCATACACACAAAGAAATGTATTTACAAAATGTAAAGAAAGTAAACAAAACACACAAATACAAAGAAAACATTTAATTAAAAAATATAATAAAGTCAATGTGATCTTTGGCATTGCATTTCATTGGCCAGACCTTCATAATTAGGAGCGTATGACGATAATCCTGTTAGCAGACAATCATAAAGATGCTCATCGGTGAGTTGAGATCTATATCTTGATTTTATTAGGTTTATGTTTGAAAACAATGATTCGCGTAAATATGTCGAACCGAAAAATGATTCAATTTATGTGCCACTTTTTTCAACAATGGAAACTTTTCTCTATCCACTGCATTCCAAAAGTCCTCTTACATTAAGGATTTTAGCAAAACATCATTCTTAAGGTCCAGAATTTCTAACTCTAGTTCTTCTGTCTTACCTTGAACAAAATCTGCAATACGTGGAGCTATTTCCATAACATTTATTTGGCAAGTAAAAGGATTGATACAGAAGGAAACTATTGGCTCAATATGTTTAAACTGTAAAAATCTCTCTTCAAACTGTTTTTTTTAAACTCTTGAAGATGCTTAATAAATAGTGTCCCATTTAATTCATTGTCACCTAGCATTTTCTTCATATGTGGGAAATGCACGAGAGAATTGATCTGTAGATGTGATATCAACAAATCCAATTTAGCTTTAAATGACTTTACAGAGATTATAATTTCAGCTATGCTTTTGTTTTACCCTGCAACTCCAAATTTAAAGAATTCAATTTTTCCATGATGTCTGTGAGAAACTCCCAATCAATCAGCCAGCCTGAATCAGCTAGTTCATCATATATTTCCTTTCATTGCTGGCGCCCTATCAGTGATTATTGCAGACAGCTTATGCAAAGGCATATTTATTGACTTGGCATAAGTTTTGAATATATTCTAAATATCCTCACCCCTTGTCTGTCCTTTCATAGATAATATTTGTAACATATTCTCTTTTACTGTGACGTTACTAAACACCATTCTCACCATAACTGCTAACTGTGCAGTGTCTGATATATCTGTTGACTCGTCAAATTGTAGCGAGAACCAATCACATATTTCCCAATCAGTTTTTGAGTTTGTAGGTCTGTTGAAATTGCATGTATTATTCTTGTGACTGTGTTATTTGACTGTGTTATCTTGTATTGCCGAGAGAATCTCACTTTTGTTAAAAAATCCATCAAACAAACAATCGGCACCAGTCAAAAATAGTTCCTTAAATAACTCACCATCAATGAAAGGTTTCTTCTTTTTTGCAAGCATGTGAGATATTTTGAAAGAAGCAATAGTGGCCTTTTTAGAATTTTCCACATGTCTAATGAAAACAGTCTGTTGTGCTGTTAGACTTAATTTTAGATTACAGATTTTTGTATTTCTTATTTCAGATTTAAGAGGATAATTCACATTAAAAGTGCCATGATTTGTCTGAAACTGTCGTTCAACGTTGTTTTTTCGGCACTGCAATGCTACTACCACACAATAAACAAACACATTTATTTTTCAAATTAACGAAACAATATGATTCCTCCCAGTCAGTGTCAGAATTATAGGTTCGTTGTCTTTTACTTGGTCCACTCATTTTAGGGCTAAAATAAATAATAAAACAAAATAATAATTGAACTACAATATAATATCAATGTTATAGCGTAAGTCTGTTCCGCATTATATGCATAAATATATTATAACAAGAACTATAACTATCTCCTCAACAAAATAGTTTATTCAAGATCATTGCTTATGAATACAATAAATAACGCAACCTCGCTTTTAGCCTGTTAATTTTTTTATTCACATTCACAATGACAACAACGCGGTTCCAGGCGGAGAATGCTTTTCGCGCATCACTCCATGTACACGCGGAAAACCCAAAGTGAGCCGATGATCGCCGAAGTAATCAGAGTAATGTGCCATGTGATTTAGCGCCTTCGGCGTTTATTGGATCAGTTTGTGGCGTTCGTTCCATTCGTTCATTTCGGGTTTTCTACGTGTACAAAGGGTGATGTGCAAATGGCACTAGCCGTTCCAGGGTCGCTTAAATATTGCAGTCTGGCTCGCCGCTAGACAAGTTGGAACAAGTATCGAACATATTTAATAAGCCTAGGCAGTAAAAAAAAAATAATAAAACTCTAACAAATGAATAAAAATAAATCATATTTTAAAATAATGTTTATAAAGAAATTCTATCTCTGTCGAATAGTGAGAGGCGGGCACATACGAATTGTTCCGCGGGTGCCATGGCGCCCGCGGGCACAGGGTTTGGAACCTCTGGTCTACGGTTTTATCTGAGACCATTACGACGGAGGGGAGTGCACTGTCATTGCAGTAAGCTTTATGTTTGGAAAGAGTGTTCACAGAGGAATCCAATGGCACTGTTAACCTTCTTATTACTTTGTTTTCTTCTGGAGAGCCGCTACGCCACGGTGCTTCATAAAATTAACATTTCTCTTTGCAAGAGCATACACAGCTGTAAATTAATACAAATTTAGCTTTTTCTTTAATAGCTGGATAGGTGATCGTGGCAAGAGTCGTTATATTCATTCCTATTTTCTCTCTAACTTGAACCTAACAAAACAAACAAACATCGGGGCACTCACCCCACTCCTGTTGTCCTCGCGAGGATAAGATAACAACACTTCGTATCCCTTAACTTCCACTTTGTCAACTCCTTGGGACATCCAAACTTCTTTTAAATGTTGAGCCATCTCATAGTCAGTAGTAAGGGTGTGCACAGTATCACGAGTGATTGCGTAATATGACTTACCACGGGGCAGTCACCTATGCACTATCACGAGTGATTGCGTAATATGACTTACCACGGGGCAGTCACCTATGCACTATCACGAGTGATTGTGTAATATGCCTTACCAGGGTCATTTGCCTATTACAAAACCCTTCCCCCTCCCCGCGCTAGGATTATTGCCTAGCTATGACAATGGATATTACCTCTAAATACAGAGAATTAAGGTGTTAGTATTCCAATACAATAAGTCAAGTATAAGAGAATTAATTCTCCTAGTGGAAGCTCTTAAAACCCCTCCCACTCCCCCCTGTAGGATTATTGCCTAGTTGTGACAATGGATATTACCTGTAAATACAGAGAATTAAGGTGGTAGTATTCAGATTAAATAAGTCAAGTATACTAGAATTTATGCTCCTAGTGGAAGCTCATAAAACCCTTCCCCCTCCCCGCGCTAGGATTATTGCCTAGCTGTGACGCTGGATATTACCTCTAAATACATAGTATTAAGGTGATAATTTTCCGATGCACTAAGTCAGAGTATACTATAATTTATGCTACTAGTGGTACCTCGTAAAACGTTTCCGAGTCCCTGCACTGGGATTATTGCCTAGCTGTGACAATGGATATTACCTCTAAATACAGAGAACTAAGGTGATAGTATTCTGATACAATAAGTCAAGTATACTAGAATTTATGCTCCTAGTGGAAGCTCGTAAAACCCTTCCCCCTCCCCGTGCTAGGATTATTGTCTAGCTATGACAATGGATAATACCTCTAAATACAGATAATTAAGCTGGTATTATTCCGATACAATAATTCAAGTATAATAGAATTAATGCTCCGACTGGAAGCTCGTAAAACCTGTCCCACTCCCCGCGCTAGGATTATTGCCTAGCTGTGACAATGGATATTACCTCTAAATACATAGAATTAAGGTGATTGTATTCCAATACAATAAGTCAAGTATACTGGAATTTATGCTCCTAATGGAAGCTCGCAAAACCCTTCCCCCTGTAAAATCTGAGCTAATAAGGGTTTTTGACTGTAAACTCTAGTTTGTTGAAAGAAAATTATGGAAAATACAATTCTCTGGTTCAAATGTAAAACTTAAGTCCTTTTTTGGATTGAAAAATAAAACTATATCCGTAAAATTAAGGTGGTAGTATTCCGATACAATAAGTCAAGTATAATAGAATTGATGCTCCTACTGGAACCTCGTAAAACCCTTCCCCCTCCGCACGCTAGGATTATTGCTTAGCTGTGACAATGGATATTAGGTCTAAATACAGAGAATTAAGGTGTTTGCATTCTGATACAATAAGTCAAGTATAATAGAATTGATGCTCCTAGTGGAAGCTCGTAAAACCCTTCCCCCTGTAAAATCTGAGCTAATAAAGGTTTTTGACTGTAAACTCTAGTTTGTTGAAAGAAATTTATGGAAAATACAATTCTCTGGTTCAAATGTGAAACTTAAGTCCTTTTTTGGATTGAAAAATAAAACTATATCCGTAAAATCTGAACTAATAATTCAATATTTTTTTCATAAAAACAAACTATTTTTTTTTTAAACTTTGAAATTTTTCAACTTTATTAATTTTTTCTTTTTGTATCTATATTAAAATGTCCAAGTATGCTTTCGGTTCTATCAAGCGTACTCTATGATTTGTCAGAGGCACGAAGGGGCTCTCCGACCGGTATTCTATGACCACATATGGTCACTACCTAGTCTACTGCGTGTATTAAATCAGTGTTTTTTACACCGTGGAATGATAAACGCATAAGTCATATCTTTTAAAAAGAAAGTGGAGATGGAACATTTTAATAGAGTGTGTCCACATAACAAGGTTTTTGTAGCATTGAATGCCGACAAGAAGAAGTATTTAAACTATGAAACAAGTACAAGTGGTAGCACTATTGGAAATGTATGCATGCATTGTCATGACAGTAGGGAATTAAAGTTCTTTGGAATACCGAAAAAATTCAACTCTTATGATGGTGGTTATGCGAGATTGAGATCTCCAGAAATGATTACACTCAAAGAGAATGCTAACATAAAAATAATTGTTGATGATAGAGGACAACTCCTTGCTACTGCTGCAGGTATCGCATTACCTATGGATACACCCAATCATCAGCTTTTGGGTATTAGCATTCAACGGTAGGCTAATAAAAGAAAGGCCTACTCTGCTACTAATACCGTAAACCATATCTTGTTTACGTGCCGAAACTGCTACCTGTGTAAAAATAATGTGTTAATAGACAGTGAAATTGCAAGAAAAATAAAAATGGCATTGTCAAAAAATATCACTACGGAATATAAATATGAAACGATGAAGAATAAAGCACCACCAAACATTACTGGCATTGATCAAACAGTCAATGAATCAAATAATAGCAAAGACGAAAAGCATATTGAGCCTGTTCATGAGACACCGGTGAAAATTGTGTATGATTCAAAATGGAATAATGATTATTCTACTGATTACGAACTAAGAGACGACAATAACTACAATATCAAGAGAGAACATGGTGAACTATTTTATGGAACAGATTCAAAATGTCCAAAGTTAATCATTGATATTAATAATGTATCATAATATATTTTTGTATTAATATTCAACATAGCATTATTTCATTAAAAATATTACATTGTTACGTGTTCATTATTTTGTAGAGTAAGCTAGCGTATCAAGCGTTTAGAATGTATATTAAAACATCGGAGATGTAGGAAAAGGAATTTGCGTACATCTATTGTCAGACACCCTATTTCCGTAAAATCTGAGTTATTAAGGGTTTTTGACCGTAAACTCTAGTTTTTTTTTGTAAGAAAATTATGGAAATACAATTCTCTGGTTCAAATGCGGAACTTAAGTCTATTTTTGGATCGAAAAATAAAACTATTTCCGTAAAATCTGAGTATTAATATGTTTTTCGACTGCAAACTCTAGCTTGTAAGAAAATTATGTAAAAAGTACATTTTTGTACGTATCTTAAAATGACAAAATATCATTCTTGAATTCATCTTCTTGGATACACAATACAAAAATTATAAAAAAAAATTGTAATACTTCCTCCCAAACTCAAATTTTCCAAAATTCTACTATAGAAGCTTTAAAATATTTCTAAAGCACAAATATGATAGAGTGCCAAAACATCAGAATCGACTTCAGAGGGGAAGAGGATAGAAAACCCCTCCCCCCCTCAAACCTCAAAATTTTCCAAAATTCTACTTTAGAAGCTTTTAAAATATTTCAAAGCACTAGTAGATAGAGTGCTAAAAACATCAGAATCGACTTCAGAGGACATGTTATATCACGGGAAGAGGTTTTAGAAAATCCCCTACCCCCAAACTCAAAATTTTCCAAAATTCTACTTTAGAAGCTTTTAAGATATTTCTAAAGCACTCAATAGATACAGTGCTAA
>NC_142799.1:47816476-47841476 GCF_049724085.1 Artemia sp. Qi Xiang Cuo | reverse complement strand
GTTTTTGCGTGTGTGTGTGTAAGTTTTTGTGTGTGTGCGTAAGTTTTCGTGTGTGTGTGTGTGTGTGTAAGTGTTTTTGTGTTTTTGTGTGAGTTATTATTTGTTTGTGTGTGTGTTTGTTTGTTCGTGTGTGTGTTTGTTTTTGTGTGTGTGTGTGTGTGTGTAAGTGTGTGTTTTTCACTGTTGGTATGCAGGCTTTTTTATTAGGGTGCATAATGGTGCATGTTTTTGTGTGTGTGTGTGTGTATGAGTGTGTTTGTATATTCATGTTTTGTTGTAAGTATTTACGTGTGTGTGTATTATTTCGTGTGTGTGTGTATATTTTTTTTTGTTCATGTATTTTTTTTTTTGGATGTTTAAGTTTTTGTGTGTGTGTGTGTGTGTGTGTTAGTTTTTGTGTGTGTGTGTTTGTTTTTTAGTGTGTGTGTATTTGTTAGTGTGTGTGTGTGTAATTTTTTGTGTATGTGTGTGTAAGTTTTTGTGAGTTTGTGGTAGTTTTTGTGTGTGTGTGTTATTTTTTTTTTTTCTAAGATTTTGCGTGTGTATATAATTTTTTTGTGTGTGTGTTTGATTTTGTGTGTGTGTGTGAGTGTTTGTGTGTGTGTGTAAGTTTTTTTGTTTGTTTTTTTTTTTTGTTCGTGTGTGTGTCAGTTTGTGTGTGTGTGTGTGTGTGTGTGTTTGTCAGTTTTTGTGTGTGTAAGTTTTGGCGTGTGTGTGTAAGTTTTGGTGTGTGTGTGTGTAAGTTTGTGTGTGTGTGTGTGTGTGTGTGTGTAAGTTTTTGTGCGTTTGTGTGTGTGAGTTTTTGTGTTTTTGTGTTAGTGTTTGTGTTTGTGTGTGTGTGTGTGTAAGTTTTTGTGTGTGTGTAAGTTTTTGCATGTGTTTGTTTGAGTTTTTTTTTTTTTCTGTTTTATTTTTTTTTGTATGTGTCTGTGTGTGTGTGTGTGTTATTTTGTGTGTGTGTGGATGTTTTTTCGTGTGTGTGTGTGAGTTTTAGTGTGTGTGTTTGTTTGTTATTTTTTTGTGTTTGTGTTTGTGTGTAATTTTTTGTGTGAATGTAATTTTTTGTGTGCATGTAAGTGTTCGTGTGATTTTGTATGTTTTTGTGTGTGTGTGTGTGTGTGTGTTTGTTTGTGTGTGTGTGTGTGTGTGTGTGTATTTTGTTGCTTGTGTGTTTAATTTTTCGTGTGTGTGTGTGTGTGTGTATTTGTTCGTGTGATTGTTTTTTTTTTTGTGTGTGTGTATTTTTTTTCTTGTTTTTTTCATTGTCATTTTTGTTGTTTTTATTTGTTTTGAGTGTGTGTGTGTATGTTTTTTTTCGTGTGTGAGTGAGTTTTTTTGTGTTCATGTGTAAGTTTTTGTATGTGTTTGTGTGTGTGTGTGTAATTTTTTGTGTGTGTTTCATTTTTGGCGTGTGTGTGTGAGTTTTAGTGTTTTTGTGTGTGTTTGTTTTGTGTGTGTGTGTGTGTGTGTGTGTAAGTTTTTGTGTGCATGTAAGTTTTTGTGTGCATGTAAGTTTTCGTGTGCATGTGTAAGTTTTTGTGTGCTTCCCAAATCATAATTTTCTGAAAGGACACACCTATGAAAGGCTAAGAAATCTAGCTTAGAAAAGTCAAAAATAGCAAATTAACCATCCCAAATCATAGGTTTCAGTCAACACACACCTACGAATGGCTATGAAATCCTGCTCAGAAAAGTCAAAAAATATCAGCCCACACACCCCCAAATCATAGGTTTCAGACATCACACACCTACGAAAGACTAAGAAATCCGGTTATGAAAAGTCAGAAATAGCAAATTACATATCCCAAATCATAGGTTTCAGACAACACTCACCTATGAACAGCTAAGAAACCTAGCTCAGAAAAGTCAAAAATAGCAAACTAGTCATCCCAAACTATATGTTTCAGACAACAAACACCTATGAAAGGCTAAGAAATCCAGCTCAGAAAAGTCAAAAGTAGCAATCCATCCACCCCAAATCATAGGTTTCAGACACTACACACCTATGAAAGACTAAGAAATCCAACTCAGAAAAGCCTGAAATAGCAACCCACACATCCCAAATCATAGGTTTCAGACACCACACACCTACGAAAGACTAAGAAATCCGGTTATGAAAAGTCGGAAATAGCAAATTACACATTCCAAACTATTGGTTTCAGACAACATTCACCTACGAAATACTAGAAAACCTTAGCTCAGAAAAGCCTGAAATAGCAAACTACACAAACCAAATCATAATGTTCTGACAACACATACCTATGAAAGGCTAAGAAACCTAGCTAAGAAAAGTCGAAAATAGCAATCTACACATCCCAAATCATAGGTTTCAGACACTACACACCTATGAAAGACTAAGAAATCCAACTCAGAAAAGCCCGAAATAGTAATTTACATATCCCAAATCATAAGTTTCAGACAGCATTCACCTACGTAATACTAAGAAACCTTAGCTCAGAAAAGTCTGAAATAGCCAACTACTCATCCCAAACTCGAAGTTTCAGACAACAAACACCTATGAGTGACTAAGAATCCTAGCTCTGAAAAGTCCAAAAAGCAAACTACACCTCCCAAATCATAATTTTCTGAAAGGACACACATATGATAGGCTAAGAAATCTAGCTCAGAAAAGTCAAAAATAGCAAACTAGTCATCCCAAACTATAGGTTTCAGACAACAAACACCTATGAAAGGCTAAGAAATCCAGCTCAGAAAAGTCAAAAGTAGCAATCCACCCATCCCAAATCATAGGTTTCATAGAACACACTTCTATGAAAGACTAAGAAATTCAGCTCAGAAAAGTCAAAAATAGCAAACTACATATCCCAAATCAGCGGTTTCAGTCAACACACACCAACAAAAGACTAAGAAACCTAGCTCAGAAAAGTCAAAAATAGCAAACTATTCATCCCAGACTATTGGTTTCAGACAACATTCACCTACGAAATACTAGAAAACCTTAGCTCAGATAAGCCTGAAATAGCAAACTATACATCCTAAATCATAATTTTCTGACAATGCATACCTATGAAAGGCTAAGAAATCCAGCTCAGAAAAGTCAAAAATAGCAAACTACATATCCCAAATCATAAGTTTCACTCAACACACACCGACGAAAGGCTAAGAAACCTAGCTCATAAAAGCCTGAAATAGCAAACTACTCATCCCAAACTATTGGTTTCAGACAACATTCACCTAGGAAATACAAGTAAACCTAAGCTCAGACAAGCCAGAAGTAGCAAACTACACAACCCAAATCAAATGATTCATACAAAACACATCAACGAAAGACGGGTGCTCGGGGAGAGCCTGTGAGGGTCTGTGGGTCCCTTGAGGGTCGGGGGTCCTTGGGGCGCTCGGGGGGACCTTTGGGGACCGGTGGATGGGCTTGGGGGGGCCGGGGATGGCAGTTGGGGGTCTGGGTAGGCGTGTGGGGTGACGGGAGGGTCTTTGGGTGCCTGAGGGACATTTGGGGACCGGTGGAGGGCCTTTGGGACCCCGTTGGTCCTTTGGGAGCTCGATGTGCCTTTGGGGGACCCGGGGATGGCATTTGGGGGTCTGGGTGGGCCTTTGGGGCGCCGGTGGCCCTTTGGGCGCTTGGGGAGCCTTTGAGTGTCCGGGGGGACAGTTGGGAGCCTGGGGGACATTTGGGGCCTGGGGATGGCCTTTGGGGGTCTGGGTGGGCCTTTGGGGGCGCCGGTGGCCATTTGGGAGTTTGGGGGGCTTTGAGGACCGGGGGCTTCCTTCGGGGTTGGGGTAGGAGGATTGGAACCCTTTGGGGTTGGGTTAGAGGACCTCACAACACTGTTCAAATGAAACTTGTGTATTATAACGACCACAGAGTTTCACCATTAAATTCTCTTCTAAAATCTCTTCAAAAATCTTCTTTTAAAATGTCTCTATCTGTTTCGCCGAAATAGTTCCATAACCTGTCTAAAACGGTTTCGCCCAAATAATCACTAAACGTAAATTCAGCGTGTTCCTTTGTTATTGGCATCTCTGTGCTAACGCATTTCAAATTAATAGGAAACCTTCTCGCGCGCTAAAACAATTCATCGCTAAGATATTTCTTGCCTAATTGTTTCCATGGCCTTTGGTTATTAATATCCTTTGGAGTTCGACCAGTAGAACTGTTCCCGAGGCAAAGACATTAATGATTTGGATCTATTCCTGGAGAAATGTTTCTAGGCGAAAATTTTTAAAGTCTGACAGATGATGTCATTGATTGATTGATCTGTCAAGAAAGGGGAAATTAATTTGTTGTTTCTAAGGGGAATTATTGATTCACGATAGGTGAATTGAGGTCGACAGCACAGGTGTTCTGACTCGTGACAGCACCACGTGGTTTATGGTTTTCACATTGAGAAAGTTCCTGTTTTTTAAAATTCACACTGACAAAAACCAAAAAAACATACAAAAATGTGAGAAAGTTCCTGTTTTTCAAATTCTCACTGACAAAAACCATAAAACATCCATAATTTGATGTTGACATCAGATAAAAACATAAAATAAATCGAACAACACACATAACCATCCATGAAAACAACCATAAATGTTACAAAATTCATGTTTTTTCAAGTGAGAAAATTCCTGTTTTTTCATTCTCACTGAGAAAACCATAAACCACGTGGTGATCGTCACGCTGGTACCCCCTCCTCTACTAATGACCCTGAAAGATGGGATAATGAGTGGCTTCAGTTGTTTTTCTTATTGGCTGGATTTTCTCCAGTACACTCTTCCGTACAGAAATTTACCAACTATTTCCTCAGTGGTTAAGTTAATTTGTAACAAATAGCAGAAAAACACAATTTGTAAAGCCCAAAACATAAGGATTATCGCACCCGCGCCGACTAGCCTATAGCTCATTTTTAACGGCAGTTCAAGTTTTTTATTAAATAAAAAAAAACAAGTTTCTTCAACTGAAAGAAAGCAGCAACATTAAAATTTAAAACAAACAGAAATTATTCCGTGTTCGGAAGGGGCTGCCCTCTCCGTAATTCCTCGCTCTTTACGTTAAAGATTGACTCTTTGTCACAACTGTGCTTTACAAAGTAATAAAACACTAGAGCGTAAAGAGCGAGGAATTGAGGAAGGGGCAGCCCCTTTCGTATACGAAATAATTTCTATTTGTTTTGTTTTAAAGTCGCTCCTTACTTTCAGAGGAAAAAAACTTGTTTTCTTATTTAATTTCTGATCCTTTTTCAAACAATAACGGGAAATCCATGATACACGACATGGTACCGACACAGCCATGATATTTTATTTAATTTTGTGCGGGGGGGGGCAGTCCCCCTTATAGGCGAAATAATTTCTGTTCTTTTTTCAGTTTTAATGTTTATCTTTACTTTTAGTTGCTTTTTTTATTTAATTTGTGACAGTTTTTCAAACAAGGATAGAAAATCCCCTCTCCTGGTACAAAAATTTCTCAATGAAAGTCCCCCACAAACTTTCCTTCCCACGGAAAACTCTTCCCGTGGAAAATCCCCACCCTGCAAAACCCCACCCTAAGAATCCCAAAAAAAATCCCACCTCAAAATCGCTCAAATTTTGGTGGTGAATCGTAATTCCTTGGCATAGTAGGAAAAACAGGATTGGTAAAGAATTACTATTATCAGCCTTAACAAAGACAGGTTCTCTAAATAATCATATAGAAGGCACAAAACCCATGATTGAAAGAAACACCCGATACCGACTAGCCAGGTACCGATACGATCAATACCGATACACCCGATACCGCTTACAGCCCTTTCCCCAGGGACCATGGAGGGTCATATCCTCACCAAAGACATAGTTATTGAACCTTTGGACTATGCTGAACAAAATGTCTATCTAACAATTTGATCAGACGACTTGGGGGGAGGGGAGGGTAACTAATTGCCCTCTAATCTTTTTGGTCATTTAGAAAGGGCACTAGAACTTTTAAAAGTCAACATTTTTATAAATATAAGCTTGAAACCTCTATAGCAAGGTTCTCTGATACGCTGAATCTGATGGTGTGATTTTTATTAAGGCCCTTGACTTTTAAGGGGTGTTTCCCCCCTTTTTCATAAATCAGGCAAATTTTATCAGGATCGCATCCTTTGATGGGTAAAATTAAACTTAACGAAACTTCTATATTTGGAATCAGCACAATAAACCCATTCTTTTGATGTATCTATTGATATCAAAGTTCCATTGTTTAGGGTTTCGGTTACTATTAGGTCGCGTCGCTCCTTACTTACAGTTCGTTACCATAAACTGTTTGTTCAGGCTTGAAAGCTGAAATATTTATATAAATATAAAGTTCGTAAAAAATGACTTTCGCCCCTTCTTAAGCAAATCCTTTTTGATAATGAAGAAACTCAGATAACAACATTTCCTAAGTCATTTTTACACTTCCATGTTGCAACTTGTCACTACTGTCAAAAATGGTATTACGTTTACTATCAAAAAGTAAACACATTGAGAAAACCAAGGAAACCATGCGTATCATGGAACAGTCAAAACAAGCCAAATAGCAACTGGGTTTAATACTATAGAATCTGCAAAAACAAAAAAAAAACAAAAAAAAACTTTAAAGGAAGAAGAACGGGTTTCTTAATCATGGATTTAGAATAGTCGAGTTCATAGGAACTTCAAGAAACTACTCTAGGGAGGGAGTAAGCCCGTGTTTCCTCTCTGGGGCTGTATTTGATGTTATCGGAGAGTGAACAGTGAACATTATAAACTAATCATCGAAGTCCTCTTTTATTGGTAGAAGGAGAGAATAATGTAAATTCCTTTCAAATGATTTGCAGGAGGGTTAAAACTGATTCTTGGCGTTTTAGTGGTCATTCTAAGAACTAGGAGTCGAGTGCAAAAGGGTTGAATTTTTTTTTTTTTTTTTTTTTTTTATCTCTCAGTCTCAGTAAAATAAACGAAAATAAAAGGGGGCCCTAACCTATGCATCTTTAATCGGATGTAGTTTAAAAACCCTACCTCCATGCATGAATAATTGTCTAAAAGGTAAATAAAAAGTGTGGTACAGAGAAGTCACTAAAAGTCGTGATATTACAATATACAGGTTCAGAGATTCACTCCAAGTCACGTCTGAACAAAATGGTTATCTCAAAATTTTGATCGGGTGACTGGGAAAAAATGAGCCTGGGAGGGGGCCTAGTTGCCCCCCATTTTTTTGTTCACTTAAAAGCGTCACTAAAAATTTTGATTTCCGCTTAATTGAGCTCTCACGTGATATTCTAGGCCCACCGGGTCGATACAATTATCCCTGGCAAATAAAACAAACAAATAACCCCGCATCTTTCTTATGGCAAAAAATGGATACGTCAGCATTTTTTAATAGAGGAGCTTGAAACCTCTACGGTGGAGTTCTCTTATACACTGAATCTGATGGTGTGATTTTCATTAAGGTTCTTTAACTTTTGGGGGGTGTTTCCCCCTTTTTTAATATCAGGCAAATTTTCTCAGGCGCGTAACTTTGATGAAACTTATATATTTGAAATCAGCATAAAAATCTGATTCGTTTGATGTATCTATTGGTTTCAAAATTCCGTTTTTAGAGTTTCGATTACTATTGAGCCGGGCAACTCCTTACTTACAGTTCGTAACCACGAACTGTGATAGTGTTAAATGGAATTGCAATCACATAGTCGGGTTACAAAAGTTGTCTTATAATCGTTCTTGTCATTTAGCTTACATAACTTTCAAATTTCTTGTTACGTTATCTTCTCCATTGTGTATTACAATATGAGAATGCATATACATTAGATCTGAGGATGGGCTGAGACTAAGGATGGAGTCGCAAAACTACTCATCTAAACAAATAGACCTCTCTAAAGAGTCCTAATTGAAATTGACACTGACTTCCAAGGAGAAGCAAAAAAGGATAAAAATACTTTTACATGTGATATAAAAAAGGAAATTTCTGCTGAAGAAAATTATATTTATAAATCTTTCACGAAAAATTGGTGAAAACCTTAAACATCTGCAATTCAACTCATTGCGTAAATAAGTATTTATATCCGTTTCTCGCCTAAACTCGAGCTTTTGTCCGTGATTCTTCTTTTTGCAAACAGGAAACTGCCACATCCTTCAGATCTAAATTGTGTAATTAATTTGCGTTTCTTGTTCAATAGATTTTTAATTCAATTACTGTTACTGTATGCAGACGCATAAAAAAAACATAATGAAAAACTTGAATACTAAAATACTCTAAGTGAATTAATAGTGATAAAAACATTTTATTATTATTTTCTTAGTAGAAGGAAATTTCCTTAGTAACAGTTTGCTTAGTTCTTATTTAAAAAAAAAGAATTTTTTAAGCTCTTAGTAACACATGGTTGAAGTATGTGAATAAAAATACTCAAGGTGAATAAAGAGCAAAATAAGCATTTCATTGCTATCTTCTTAGCAAGAGAAACTATCCTTAGTAACACTTTCCTTAGATCTTACGCTAAAAAGTTCTTAATTACGCGTAATGGAAGTGCGCCACACGTCAAATAACAACTACCGCCTAAAGATTTGAACTCATTGCCGTCAATTAGGTGGGGGGATGGATTTTTCACCCACCTCCCCCAGGATTTTGAACACTATTTTTTTGGTATTTTCAATGAGAACAGGCTTTTTTGCATTATCATTGAAAAACTGAAAAAGCAGCAACCATTACCCCCATGTATAAAAAATACATTCCCCCCCCCCAAAAAAAAAAATTGACGCCCCTGTGTAGGCCAGATGGTGCTGTGTGAGTGACCGTTAGACGAAGACAAATTAATTCATTTTTGTCTTGGCTATTTTCATATCTTTTAGTTGTATATATTCTATTTTCACCTTTTTATAGACAAATCAGTACTTCTGCGTTATACCCACTCTTTTATATACTGCTAGTTTGGTTAATGCTAATGAAATAAAATAAAATCGGATGAATATATAGTAGTTTAGAAACAAATTTGGGCTATATATTTGCACATTAGGGGGGGGGGGCAAAGCATAGCATATATTAAATACTTAACCTAACCTAGGTACCTCCCCTCCCCCAGAAAAAAACAAAAACAAAACAAAAAACAACACTTTAAATATCGTATACGCAGTTAAAACCACGCTATACATCTACAGCAGTGTGTTGAATCATCCCGTAAAACGGGTTTGCTCCAAGCGTCTTGAGTTTCACTTGACTTACTTTGACTTAAGGCTCCTGCCACGTTGGGGGTGGCGTAGAGAGCGTCGCAACTCTTCTCCTCCAGGCTGACTGATCTACTGCTATTGATGGGGTCTCAGTGACAGCAATGTTAGCCATCTCAATGAATTTGTTGAGGTTATCATTCTACCTTGTCTGAGGCCTGCCCCTCAAGCGAGACCAGCCATAATCTTTATCGCCAAAATTGTAGATTTTTCAGGCTTGGGTTGTCGTCATGCTCAAGTGGTACCTAAACGACCTAAAAGGATTGCAGACCATTTTGTCAAAGAACATTCCATTGGAGTTTAGGATGAACTGCTTTATGTTACTTACAAAACTATTCCGCCAGAGTCCGTCGATCTGGTAGAGCGTTTCCATCTGGAAGACGTCTATCATTTCAAGGAGTGACGATTTGAGAAACCAGGTTTCTACTGCAGGGAGGAGGACAGAACCTACGGATGCATTGTAAATTCGCATCTTCTTGCGCCTAGATATATGCGGCATTCTCCAGAGATTGTTGAGCCTTCCGACGATAGACGAGGCTTTAGAAACTCGGCTGCACACCTCTTCCTCTATAGAGCCTTCATTAGACAGCACGGAGCCAAGATAAGTGAAGTTCTTTATAACTTCAACAGGAGCTCCGCAAACACTTCTGGTCTCAGGGGGCGAGACTGGGCTTGGGGGCTCAATTGCCATTATCTTCGTCTTAAGCCAGTTTATTTTCAGCCCCGCTTTTGCTGCCTCTTCCTGTAGGACTTCCAGAGTGTCAGTCAACTGGTCAATCGAGTCAGCAACGAGACCAATATCATCTGCAAAGTCAGCGTCCGTCAGAACGCGATTTCCATACTGCAGACCAAAGGGCAGGCGATTTGTTGTTCGTGTTATGACATGGTCTATCACGCAATTGAACAGTTCCGGGGCGGCGGCACACCCTTGTCGTGCACCGGTTTTGATGCCGAATGTCGTGCTCCGTGTGGAGCCAAAGTGGCATCGCCGGTCCAGCATACTTCAGGAGCTCAGCAGATATTCCACATATGCCTGCCGCTTTGTGGTTCTTCAAACGTTTTACTGCTGTGTAGATTTCTGATGACGAGAAAGGAGTTTCTGTGTCACTTGTTAGCAGTTCGTGGGTGTTAGCGGCTAGGCTGATGAGTTCCTGGTCAGTCTACACTATAGCTTCGGCGTTGAGGAGGCCCGAGAAGTGGTCTTTCCATTGACTGAGCTGGGCAGCTTCGTCACTGAGTGGCTGGCCATCCCCAGAGACAACACATGCAACCGAGGGGGCTATTTCTCCTGTTAGATCACGGAGATGCTTGTAGAGACTGCCAGCGTCACCTTTCTTTGCTGCGCCGTCTAGCTCATGTGCCTTCCTTTCCACATACAGTTTCATGTCTCGCTGTATCGGTTTTTTGTAGACACCATTAAGGCTTCTATAGGTGGTCATGTCTCACACTAATCTCGCCTTGCGTCTATATTGTATGAAGTCAAGCGTATCCGACTGAATCCACGCTTTATTAGCACGCTTTTACTGACCAACATTTGCTGTCGCTGATTCAAGACATTCTTTTTGAACGAGAGCAATGCGT
Organism: Artemia sp. Qi Xiang Cuo; assembly: GCF_049724085.1. Taxonomy (NCBI): domain Eukaryota; kingdom Metazoa; phylum Arthropoda; class Branchiopoda; order Anostraca; family Artemiidae; genus Artemia; species Artemia sp. Qi Xiang Cuo. The sequence continues at coordinate 47,830,739 of NC_142799.1, read as the reverse complement.
TTTCACAACTTTCAAATGGCAGGAGTGCGTCGAAGCGGTTCGAGACATCAATAGCTCATTTCGACCTTATCTTCTTATCGCAGAGGCGAGAGACATCGATCTTGGCTGGTCTTGGTTCTGAGCGATGGGCTTTGAGCCCTAGTCGCAAGTTAGCGTCAACGAGGCCATGGTCAGTGTTGCCAATCTCAGCTGACCTATACGTCCTGCAGTTACTGATCGAAGACCTCTATCTTTGTGACACGATGATGTAGTCGATCATTTTTTTGGTATGGCCGTCATTGCTGTACCATGTATATTTGTGAATGTCCTTCCTTGCAAACGTGGTATTAGTAATCACAAGGTTTTGCATGTTGCAGAGCTGTAGAAGCCTTAGACCATTGTCATTTAAGGAATCCGGAGTAACTGGTCCAATGACTTGTCGCCATAAGTGATGGCTGTCGCTCACAGTTGCATTAAGGTCATCCAGGAGAATGACAATACCGTGCCGAGATTTCTTAGACGATTTATTCGTCAAGGCAGAGTTGAAAATATCCTCTATTTCGGTTTCAGCTTTCTTTGTCGAGGTATAAAAAACAAGGACCATAATTTTTCCTTGCTTGTGATTGAGTCGAGCATTAGCGATTCTATCCGAGACGGGAGTGAAAGACAATAGACACTTCTTGGATTTGTCATCAAGAACTAGTCCGACTCCATTTCTTCTGGTGGTTGTCTGGCCAGACCAGAGAAGGTAGTATCCCTCACCTATGGGATCATTTCCATTCCCGACTAGGTGGGTTTCTGTTATTCCAGCAATAGAGATGCGGAATCGCTTCAGTTCCATCACCAGAAGCGTCTTAGCTCCGGGAAAATTTAATGTCAATACATTCCAGGTGGCAATTCGGAGGCCACCTTGGTCAATAAGATTCAAACGCTGGTCATTTCTCAGTCCAGGGGCAAGCAAGGGTCGTGATGGGATAAAAGAAGGTTGGTCATCCGAGGCAGTTGCTAAGCTATTCGTTGCAATGGGTTTCGGGTGGAGGGTTGCAAGCCCAACCAACCCTAGGCCTAGATTCTGATTAGAGCCAGGATTTACCTGTATACTGAGAATCCTGGAGTGGGCTCCACCCAATTCATGAGGTTGAGGCCACCCTGATCGGAGCGTTTAGTTAGGGGAAACCCCGTATCCAGAGGTACGTGGTCAGCAGACATGGTCTGCATCATTCCGGACGAGCTCCATTCACCTCTTGAGTTTCAGATACGGTATAAAAAGAGTGGGTATAACGAAGAAGTACCGACAACTATCCTGACAGTAGACAATTTAAAAACCATAAGCCAATGTAAAAAAGCACAAACTAGAAATTACGAACGGAAGATAGTGTTTTAAACTGACACAAATTTTATGGGTTCTAGAGGTAAAATAACTTTCTTGTTCAATTTAATTGCGACTCTTTTCCATGCAATTACTATACTACAATGAAAACTACTACTAACGAACTATTGCCGCAAAAAACAGTCCGAGGGCAATACAGTACGCTCCTCCTCCTTCTCCACAATCTGTTCAAACCATCACTCTTTACCGCTTCCCTTGGAGTTCTAGTTTCTTTTAAATTCTTTCTTTTGAATTCTTCCCATCGAATTCCCAGACGATCTACTTTTCGCTTGGCCCCAGGTGGATGGCCAAGAACCGTGATTTTTGGCAATATGGCATCCGTAAAACGTGACATTGGTATCTTAAAATTTTAAAATTAGTATCTAAAAAGGAGATACAATTGTATGTTCGTAGAGTTTATAGCTTGATATAAGCTCAGTCAAACGAGAACCTAACACTATCCCTAGATAATTCCTCCAGAAAGCATCTTATCTGTCTTTATTTCGAAACATCTACCTTCCAACGACGTTCTTGACTACTCTCAACGATATGACTTCTAATAGTTTAATCTCTGTGGGAAGAATTTTATCGTTTTGTATATCTTATATTATTAACTGAATCCACGTCTTATACAACTGTATCCACCAACTTTACTAATGATGCTACCCAGGTAAGTAAAGCTATCCACTTGATGGATTTTCTTGCTGCCTAATACCACCCCTTTGTCATAATTTATTCCTGGTCTAAGCGACTTAGTCTGCTAAACATTAATTTTTAAACATATTATCACATCCTGAATTCTCAAAACCTTCAAAAAGACATTATGTTTGCCAACATTTTTAACATTAAGTTTACTAATAGCTATAACTGCAAGTGTCTGAACCCTCAGACCCCATTAATCCCCAGTTTTGTATATTGTGAACGCGCATTTGTTTCAGTTGATAGAATATATTTAGTGAACATCTAATCATTGCACGGTCTACCAACTACCAGATAAGTGTATTAAGAAGATGATTGCTACGAATTGGAATAATATTGCTACGGTTATGGTAAGAATTGAAGTTATTAGTGGGTTTGGTGTGAAATCTGGAGTTAAACAGGCTTATGTCATATCCCTGTTTATGTGAATTATTTTTATGTACTTTGTCTTAATGAATTCTGGAAAGACTATAGGGGGGGGGGGGTATGGTATCAAATAAAAAGATGAAACTCTCCAAGTCTTAGATTACGCAGACAATTAACTGTGCTACATAAAAGTGTTAGCAAACTGAATGAGGCTTTGGAGGTTTCGAGAATTCAGGATGTGATAATATGTTTGAAAATTAATGTTTAGCAGACTAAGTCGCTTAGACCAGGAATAAATTATGACAAAGGGGTGGTATTAGGCAGCAAGAAAATCCATCAAGTGGATAGCTTTACTTACCTGGGTAACATCATTAGTAAAGTTGGCGGATGCAGTTGTATAAGACGTGGATTCAGTTAATAATATAGGTATAAAGAGACTGGGGAGGTTCCTGACGATGGGTATAGAACATAGAGAAAGGTTTTTTGAAGTTTAGGGATGAGGGCGATAGTTCACTAGCCTAGATTATACTTTTGTGCCAATTTAAGTTTGTATGAATGTGTCTTTGTTTTTGTGATCACGGCCCTTTGGGCTTTTGTGTCAATAAATTCTATTCTATAAGACTAATACTAACTTTAATACCTACCTTAATCGTAGCCGTAGTAATATTATCCTAGTTCATAGCAACCATCTCTTTAATATACTTATTTAGTAAACCATGCAAGGATGGGGATTCACTAAATCTATTCTATCAACTGAAACAAATGCCCGTTCATAATGTACAAAACCGAGGATTAATGGAGCCAGATGATTCAGACACTTGCAATTATAGCTGCTATAGTACTAATATAATTTTTACAATATTAATCTAATTACCACAATTCTTTCTCTCAGCATTCCCGACCATAGAGACTTTCGGGGGGGGGGGTGGTTTATATGAGGATTTATTTGTATTTATGGTACTATCCCATTATCCGGACCTCTCAAAAAAGTCAAGTTTGGGTAATGCTAATGAAATAAAATAGAATGAATATATAATATTTAGAAATAAATTTGGGCTATATATTTGCACATTAGGGGGGGGGGGGGGGGTAAAGCATTTTAAATTTACAATATATAACCTCGGTACCTCCCTCCCCCGAAAAACCAAAAAAAAAACACAGTTTATTATTGTATAAGCAATGAAAACCTTGCTATCATTGCCTGCTCTACAACAGTTAAGACAGCACAAAACGGGTTTTATCATTGCTAGTGTATAGTGATTAAGCCGAGAGGCCCTGATAATGGGATAGAACCGTTTTTATTGTATGTTAGTTTTTGTCTATTTATCGAATAATGTATATCTATTTAGTGTGAAAATTGGGTCAACGCATTCTCTCTCCCTTCTAAAACGACACTGTTCTTCTCTTAGAATGTTATCTACAGCATATCTTAATCTAAAATAAGTATCATAGTGTCACGTAATTTGCTTCGTACAGATATCAAGCTAAAGCCACTATAATTACCAGTCACTCTGGTCACCTTTCTTATAAAGGGGTTTAATTAAAACTTTCCTAAAATGGCTGTGTACTTCTCCTTTATCAAAAATAATTTTCATAATCTTCAGGATCTTATCCCTCGCTTTATAACCACCAAATAAAAAAAAAAAAACTGATTAAACCAAATAAAAAAACTATTTATTTGGAACATAAATACCAGGTTATCATCCTCTGAGGCCTTATAATTTTACAAAGCTATTAGTTTATCCTTAGCACGTAATTGCTATAATATACAATATTATTTGAATCAAACAGATAGCATTTCGACTTCTAAAATACGTTTAAAACCCTAGGTGAGTACAACGATTCCGTATGGTGAAAGTACATCAAGCAAAAATTATACTGAATTATATATATATATATATATATATATATATATATATATATATATATATATATATATATATATATATATATATATATATATAAAAAAAAAAAAAAAAAAAAAAAAAAATATATATATATATATATATATATATATATATATATATATATATATATATATATATATATATATATATATATATATATATATATATATATATATATATATATATATATATATATATATATATGTATATATATAAAAGAACTCTTGAAGTACAACACAAATTTGAGCTTTAGCACCCAATCTAACAACAGAGGTCCATAAGCTTCACCAAGACGTAATAGAAAAAGATTCTCTTTACGAATAAAATCCCACATAAATTCAATCATAATAATTCAATTCCTTTACATATTTATTTTGGTACTTATATATTATACTGATCACACTGTTGATCTTGATCTGTTTAAAACCGCTTTCTGTATGCACTCGGAGATAATCAGCTTAGCCTGAGTGAGATAAACTATTATGCAGGTATATTTCAATTAAATATTTATTATATAGAGTTGGCAAGGCCGTACCCAGGATTTCTTTTCGGAGGGGGTTTATCTCAAAGATTTTCTTTCGGGGGGGAGGGGGTTAGACAAAAAAAATATAAAAAGGCATACAAAATTTGTTTATATCCATTTTTGTTACGTTTTTACGAGTCAAAAAAACATTTCGGGAGGGGTAAAAACCCCCCTAACCCTCCCCCCTCTGGGTACGGCCTTGAGAGTTGGTTATGTTAGGTATTTAACATAATGCGTTCTGGACCGCCTGATTTTCATAATTCTCGTTTGCATTTTCCATAATTTTGTTACTGAAGCACTATATTTTCATCAGATTTGTGTAAAGTATTTGGAACATAAATTCAAGAAGCCTTTTCCTGGTGTCTCGTTACTAACAGAGTTAGCAATGTATATGTCAACAATGACTTCTCTATGGGGTCTTCCGGGAGGGCCAAAGCTTATCGTGTGAACTTTTTATTCTCAGGCCAGTGAACAGCCAATCACTGGGACTTGCGATATTAGAGAGTCGGGGCCAAGTGTATACTTGGAATGGCAGTCCACATTTCGCCTTCGTCTTAGTTAGTTGTTCTTGTTCAACCTTATTTTCTCTGTGTGTGTATTCTCACGTTATTCAATAAAGACCATATACCGACGTTTATTGACTATCTCCGAATTTACGTAAACCGTTACATCTGCCAATATATAAAAGGCATATAGATAAAGAAGTAGACAGCAGTTTAGAGAGTGGTGGCAAGCGGTTGAAACTAGTGGAGCATATATCACTAGTGGAAAACCTCCAAGTAACATTTGAGTGACTGATATAAGTACTTACGACGACATCTTACGCTAAATACTGGCAACATATTGACGAGCTATTTCGCCCGCTACCAAAATTGCTTGTGATATTGAGCTGCAAATACTGCAAAAGACTGATTAATAAGACATCGAAACGTTACGAGCTATTGAACTTTCGACTATTCAAAGCGCCTTCTTGAAAAACACTTTCTTTTAAATGAACATTTTGAAATAGGCTGTTACACAGTGCCTAATATAACATGGATTTCCTCGCGATAGCTTTTACCTACTAATTAAAATTTCTACAACTGAGAGTCTCTGGTTGATTTCTACCTTCGCTTAGCCATTCTACGTTTGGTGTTTTCTTTTACCTGATTTTATACAGTCGACGTGTGATCTACATTTGACAGTTTCCAACCAAAATTTAACATTTTGAATTCGATGATCGAAAATTAATTCTCAATTGTGACTCCATTTGACGCTAGTGATTAAAATTGAGACCAACTACAAGTGAATTTGGGACAGACGACCTTTCGTAAGTGATTTACACGGTTATACACCCAGTAAATTTTATCAGACCTTTGTTGTTAGAAGTGAAGTCTATTGCCCAAAATCTAGCGTCCGTAATTAAAGAACAGTGTTTAAAACCACATATTTAAATTTTTAGAGTCATTGCTTTTTCAAATTTTGATCTCAATATGTCAGTTTTTATTCCTATACTTGATCCTGCGGAAACTGCATATAACAAAAAGGTTGCTTTTGATTTTGTAAAACAGTGGAGGATAAATGGCAAATTTCCACCTCTTTTATTTGACTCAAATGATCCTGATTTCGATCAAGATGAACTTTATGACCACTTTCAAAAGATCAAGACATGGGTCGCAACAAACCCTCCAACTCCACCGAGCACCACCCCAATTAATCCTCCAATAGAACAGCCTCAACAGTCCCCAGGAATAGGATCGCTAATAGACCCTCTTTCAGAAATAACGCCAGTCACAAAGCCAGAAAGTAGAAAAATAATTGAGTTTGTTTCGCAGTTACAAAAATTTCAGTCTTGTTAAATTGGTCTGATTCAAGAGCTTTACACACCACATCACTTTTGGGCAATGGTTTGTTTCGCCCATTGTTTGAGGATCTGGATCCCTCGAGTATAAATTTGCCAAGTTTAAAACGTGGATTACTCGTAGCATATGCCCCAGGCAAAACAGTAGGCAAAATGGTTGCAGAGTTTGTAGGCGTGGTTCAATTTAAGAATGAAACGGTATATCTGTTCTATAGAAGAATACAAAAATTAGAAAGGTCATATAGAGTGTCCTTAGAAGCCACTGATGACGGTGTCGTCCTTGGAAGATTTGCTCTTAATTTATTTAAGGCGAGGATCAGACCGTCCCACAAACGGTACTTGTTAGAGTATAGTGCAGAAATTTTTTGTTTAGATGATGCGTACAAGGTTGCAAAACAATATGAACAGATAGAACAGATAGTGGGGGAAGGAGAGACGTCTTCTTCTTCCGATGAATATCTTTCTGCTATGACGAGGGTGAAACTTGGACTCAATGATGAAGGTTTTCAAGGTCGTGGGCGTGGAAGTGTTTGTGGTCGGGTAAGTTACGAGGGTAGGCAGTATGAAAATAGGGATACTGCTTATAAAAATGTACAGTGTTATTTTTGTAAGGAATATGGACATATTCGAGCCCAATGCGAAAGACTGAGTACTCGTAGAAGTGTTACTCCGGGAAACGAGTAGACCGACCAAAACTGGGGGAAATGATCTTTGCGTTTCTGACAAGAACCGAAAAAAGCGTTTAGATTGGGAGTTTTTTTTTATTTTTCCTAATGTGGATTACAGGGTAATTATCGGATGGGACATTTTGCATGCTCTGAATTCCACAATTGACCTCCATCAGTGCTGTAACTTACTTGAAGTACTTTTACTTCAAGTACTACTTAAGTAAAATTTTCAAGTACTTGTACTTGTACTTAAGTACAAATTCCACAGAGTACTTATTAATTTTAATTAATTAAAAAATTGCAGCTAATTATTACTTAAAGTTTCAAAAAAAAGTAAATTAATTTTTAAAATACATTACGAGGAACCGTTAAATTTTTTTTTTTTTTTTTTTTTTTTTGCAATTTTTTAATTTTCTTTTTTTGGTGGGTGTGTTTTTAGTTTAGTAATTGCTTTTTTTTTACGTTTACGTCGAGCGCATTTAATAATAATAAGAAAAAAGGTGTAAAAAAAAAAAATGGCTGACGCAGGCAAACAACAATTACCGTTTATTCTTCAAGGCAAATATTTTGCTGTAAAAGGACAAATCGAAAAAGATGGCGCACTTAGTGCATGGTGCAAGAACTGTCCCAACAGGGTTCTCAAAGGACACCTGCATGCACCTTCAAATTTCCACAAACTTGCGTGTAAGTCTCCTTGTCCTTTTTATGTCTGTTTGTACTTTTTTTCTCTCTTAAACTTTGACAGGTATCACCATACAGATAGCCCAGTAGTTTCCTTACAACACAACCTACACATCATACGCAATTTTAATCTGTTTGTTGTTTTGGTCTATTCGGATATCGTTCAGATTGGATTGAACAAACCTAGGCTAGAGTTGTGTAGCCTGGATCTCCTGTAGGCTAAGCTTACTGTTAATCCAGCATTATGAAATTAATGCACAATTTACCCCACACCTAGCTTGATTAACTTCACCTCAGGAGAAGAATGTTCAACGAACCAGAATGGGCCGAAATTAGTTGTGGTAGGCTAGGTGTCATTCAAAAGGGTCTCGGAACCAGCAACCAGCAGCTTTACATTTACGAAAACTAATGGATTGCTATGAGCCTTGGCTTCTCTGTGTTAATCTTGAGGCTAAGTTGTGTATTGAGATTGTTGTGTATGAGGCTGATTGGGATTGGAATAATGGTTATAGAATGTAGAATGCATATATAATTTTTGTTTTTGTGTGTGTTTTCCATTTGCAGAACTGCAGAACTTGCAGAACTTGCAGAACTTGCTAATTTGCAGAACTCAAAGGAAGTATCAAATTTTCTTGAACAAGTAGGCTAGCCTAGGCTATTTGATTAGGCTGAATATTTTAGCCATATGGATTGCTGAATGTTTTGAATGCATTGATAGTTAATAGTAGAGTCTAATGACAAATACACAATTTAGTTTAAGCATAGCCTAGGCTAATTCTAGAAAATACTGCCCAATCTTAAACACATGATCCTATAGGCCTTGTAGGATACAAAACCACTCAAACATAAATAGATTCAATCCCAGACATGTGCTGTAAAGAAAAAATAGGCTACTAGGGTTTGCTAACTTTTCTTTAAGCTTAATTTTCAGTATAAAAAAGTTTCTGAGATCAAATTGAGCTAATCCCAACAAGGTAATCTAAATCTATACATATGCAAGACTAAGAGCTTGCTTGGAAATATAGGCTCTATTTGAATCAAATTATGCTCGGTTGCTTGTCCAAAGTTAGTGATTATCCAAACACCAGGGGTGCTTGGATAATATACCCAGTTCTTCATCAGCAGCTGATGTGTATTACCAAATAAAGCTAGTTTAAAGAAAAATCAAACTGTTTTGTTAAGCCTAAAGGTGTATCTGGCTTTGTGGGGGACTAGACAAGGACATAGAAAATCTAATGGTATATTTCCTTTTTTTCTTTATCTGATTTCTCCCCTTTAATAAATATTAGAGCTAAAAATATGTTTTGCTATTACTAGGCCTAGACTAGTCTATCCTTACAAAGCCTATCTTTAGTCTACTGAAAATTTCATTTTCCTGACCTAGCCCCATTTTCCATTTCCTGACTTGAAGTAAATTCAAGTAATTGGAAGCATTGCATCAAGCCACACTGTCCATTGGGCTTGTATAGCCTAAGCTTAATAGGCTTGCCTGCTTGTGATCTACTGATCCATCCATAATTAATACACCAGCATTCAAACATTCAATTAGATTTTCATCCACAAATATATTGTCAATTAGTGTTGCAGATTTCCCAGTAACTCATGTAAGGATAGTTATCAGTGGATATAGAAAAGAAGAAATTACTAAATTGAGAAAATCTGGACAATCTGAACTTTTAAGGAAGTCAGTATTGAAATCTCCCATTTGCACTTTATATTTAGGTTCACTATTCAAATTTTCCATTAAATTCTCCATCTCCCTAATAAAAATTTCATTTTATGATATTTTATATACTAAACCAATGGTGATTTTTAGGTGATTTATATACTAAACCAACAACTATATTTTTTTTTATCACAATTACATATTGTTGTATAGTCTAACCTTTATTTTCTGGGTTCTAGGCATTTTGTTGAGATTGAGAAGCTAGTATAGCAGGAATGTTAATTTTTCCCATTAAATTTAATGTATTAATAGGGAAATCCTGAGACCTAGGCTATTTGTTACATAGGCCAGATATCCCAGGCTACATACCTTATTGTATTTTCAGTTAACCTGCTTCCAGTTTAACTGCAGCTCAACTAATGCCTGGATATGTCCATAAGCTATTTACAAGTTTGATGATAGGCTAGTTGTTATATTACTATGTTTCTATATTGCTAACAACTCAGTTTATTTCTGGACAAATTTTCGGTTGATGTTGATGTTTCAACGATGCTGCAGAAACATGAGGGTTCATTGCTTTTTTGCAGAGGATGGTCCAAGTTTAAGCTGCAAAAAGGTTTTCTATGGTGATCATTGTAATCGTTGAATCTGCAGTAATGTGAAGGTTTGTTGTTATTGTGAAGGATCCACCAAACCCAGTCAGGAACTCGTATTTTGAGACTATTGCCGGATACAAGCAAGTTCACCTAATGAGAGGATATGTCTCTAGTTAGTAAATGTCTGAAATGAGATTATTCCCAAGTAAAGGAACCTTCCACTCAGGAGGAGAATGTGAAGATCTCCTCCTGAGAGGTATATGGCTGTACCTGGGACCTGGGAATCATTTCATTTTGGGCATTCACTGACAAGCAGGTGACAAGGGACATATCCTCACATTAGGTGAACTTCCCTCTATCAGGTGATGGTCTCAAAGTAGTTGAGTTCCTGACTGACAAAACCAAACCATCAAACCTTCAGAAAGTGATGGTTCATTCATATTTGTTATACTTGTTATACTGCAGTTTCAATGTTCAGTGGATCCTGTGGAAAAGCAATGAGCCTTTGGATTTGATTCATATAGCAAAACTAAACATTATGTCTGATTTCAGACGGCTCATCCTTCAACCTATGTTGAATTCTCCAAAGTGAACACTGGGAAAAAAAGGAGGCGAGATGGAAATGAGCAGACCATTGATTCTGCTGATGAAGCAACCGATGAAAGCATCCCCGAGCCTAAGCAAGAGGATACACCTTTTTCTTTCTTTGAAAAAAAGAAATGTACGAAAAAAAGGGCTGATGAGTTGATTATGAATTACATAGTGTCTGACATGCGCCCACTCTCTACAGTGGAAAGTCATGCATTTAAGCAAATGATTCTGGGGATAAACCCAAGTATCGGACCGATAATGTCAAGGAAAACTCTGGCCGGTAAAATTGATGAGTCTCTGTTAATTGTAAAGAAAGAAATGATTCAGCTCTTTGAAAAAGTAGACTATGTCACTATGACGTGTGATATCTGGTCTTCTAATAATAAGAGCTTTATTGGAGTAACAGCTCATGTGTTAGATAGTCAAAACAAATTTGTGCCTATGGTGCTTGCAGTTAGAAGGTTTGCTGGAGCGCATACCTTCGACAGAATTTCAGACTTGCTGTTTGCAATATTTCGTGAATATGGTCTTGACAAGAATCTGAGCAAAATTCGGGCAATTGTAACAGACAATGCTTCAAACTTCGTCAAAGCTTTTAAGGAGTTAGGAAAATCAAAGGAGCAAGAATCCAGCTCTGAGTTTGCAACCAGTGAGAGTGACACACCTGATGAAGAAAGCATGGATTCCGAATCCGAAGAATTAGATGTTGTTGACGTTGGTAAGATCTTTGACAGGGTGAATGTGACTGATGTCGGGGAACCAGAATTGGGTTCTAGTGTCAATCCCAGAAGTGGTGCACAAGACCAAGATGAACTAGAAGCAGGGGTTAGAGGGACCTCTGATAGTTATTCTGATCTTCCCGACCGTATTGTTAACACAAATGATGACGATAGCGATATTTCTGAGCCCGAAGGGAATGATGGCAGATCGGACTCATTAGGTAATATAGGTATGTACTTACCTCCACACTTTCGCTGCTCTAGTCATACCCTGAACCTTTTGGCCACCACAGATGCCAAGTATGCTTCAAATACGGACGTGAGTTACAAAAGAAATCTGCAGAGTGTCAAGAGCAAGTGTCAGGGCTTATGGAATTCCCTAAGCCACAGCTCAAAAAACAATGACCTATTGAAAGAGGTCTTCGAAAAAAAGCTGATAAGACCCAACGCAACGAGATGGAATTCTGAATACGATGCACTGAAAAGAATTCTTGAGTGTCACATGGCTGGAAAGCTCTCAGCAGTGTGTGATGTCTTGAAAAAACCAAGATTCAAAACAAGTGAGCTTGAATTTCTTGCTGAGTACGTCTCAGTCCTTGAGCCCATAGCAATCGCCCTAGATATGCTTCAGGGTGAGGAGAAAGCCTATTTCGGGACTGTTCTCCCAACTATCAAGTGCTTGGAAAGGAAGTTGGTGAAGTTGCACCAAAGTGTCAAACTCACAAGGGTCTTAACCCAGACGCTGCTCGAAGGACTTGGAAAAAGATTTCCGTTTCTCAGTGGATCTCCAGCGGTTCATTCGGACTACCATCTTGCTACGTGGTCATTGCCGTTTTTCAAGGACAAGTTTGGGAAAGAAGAACACAAGGAACTGGTGCTGGGTTTGATGACAGAGGAGGCCATAACAATGAAGCAGAAAATGGGTGCCACTAGTGAAAAAAGCAGTGGCATAGTTCTTGAGAGATCTCCTGAGGCTTTTTTTGACTTTTCGGACGACGAATCAGGAACAAGCACTCAGCAACCAACTGTGGCAAATACGGTCAAGATCGAGATTCTGAGATATCTCAGTGATTCCCGAAAGACTCTCTCGATCTTACAAGAGTACCCGGCAGTCAATTCAGTGTTTCGGAAGTATAATTGTATGCTTCCTACATCGGCCCCAGTTGAGCGTCTCTTTTCGAAAGGTGGCATTATAATGAGTCCAAGGCGTAATTCCTTGGCGGACGGAAGGTTTGAGAGCCTCGTTTTGTTGAAAGCCAATGAGAAATTCAAGGTTTTTCAGCAAAATATGGACGTAGTTTGAGAGTTCGTTTTACTGTTTTGATGGTTTCCTTTTCAACCTATTTTAATGTCACCTTTTGAAAAGCAGATGTCAGAATCAGCTCCTTTTGCGAAACTGTCTTTGAAGAATGGCACTGAGCGACTGACTATATATAACGTATGTGGTAAGACGATTTTCTGACTGAGTGAATCGCTGGAAGATCCGTTGAGAACGGGATATTTATTTCCGTTTCTTTCCAGCTTTTTTTTTTTACCTTAATGATGTTGATAATGCTGGAAAAGTAGAGTTGGAAAAAACACACCTTTTCAATTTGATTCTGTTTTTGTACTCGTTCTTTAATATAAGAAATGAAACCATTAAGTTAACCTGAGTGTCAGTGGCGTAAGTGTGTGATTGTTGTGCTGGAAAGAGCCTCCCATGGAAGAATTCCCTTTTTTTTTTAGCTCAATAGTAATTTTAACATCATATAATTTGATTACTTGAAGTAGTACTTGAAGTTCTACTTAAGTACTATTTCAGACTACTTATTACTTGAACTACTTAAGTACAATTTTGGTGGATTACTTGATACTTGATACTTAAGTAAAAAAATTGATAGTACTTGGTACTTGTTACTTAAGTAAAAATTTGGAGTACTTGTTACAGCATTGACCTCCATACAAATACCATTACATTTGGTGGTTATCTTTAATGACGGGGACAAGGTAATAAAACTGCCTCGCCGCACGATTTTGGGAGAGTTTGAGGAAATTTCTAACGAATTAATTGAGACTGCTCAGGCAGATATAAAAATCTAAACCGAGAGACATTAATTAGGTTTAGACCATGAACATATAGGACAACTTCAGAGAAAAGGCGCCACATTAAAAACTTTAATTGGATACCTTGAGGTGATAGGAAAAAAGTCAAAGGCCTGTATAGCTACCCAGGGAAAGGGAGCTGGTTTGGATGTCCCGCGAGATGAGCTTGATGCCTTGTAGGAGAGTTATGATACACTGCAAGATGATATTGATGCCTCGTAGAGCAGGTTGCCGACTTAGAGAAAAGTGGCTGGTTTTAGTCTCCCACGAGTTAAGGTGGATGCCTCACGAGGTGATTTTGATGCACTGTGAGATGATATTGATGCCTCGCAGGGCGGTTTGGGTACCCAGGAAAGGGAGCTGGTTTGAATGTCCGGCGAGATGAGGTTGATGCCTCGCGGGATGGTTTTGATGCACTGCGAGATGGTTTGATGCCTCACAGGGCGGTTTGGCTACCCATGGAAATGGAGCTGGTTTTAATGTCCCGGGAGATGAGGTTGATGCCTCGTGGGATGGTTTTGATGCATTGCGAGATGGTATTGATGCCTCACGGGGCAGTTTGGCTACCCATGGAAAG